>NC_090180.1:24024506-24324506 GCF_024679245.1 Pseudorasbora parva | reverse complement strand
TGGCCTCTATGAGTGTGCCAAATTTCACAACTTTTTACCATACGGTTCTATGGGCTGCCAGAGACTCCTATGGCGGAAGAAGAAGAAGAAGAAGAAGCAGAATAATAAATATAGCTGCAAGCAGCCATTATCGGGGCCAAGCGCAAAGAAGAAGACAAGACATGCCAGCATGGCTGGAAGTCTCAAGCCAACTGCAACAATGAGCCATTAAGGACCTATTAAGTTGATTTTAGGCAAAATAGCAGTAAAATTTTAAATACAGTCAATAATAATGGTTTAATGGTTTATCACTTTCGACCAATAGGTGTCACTGTTACGAAACTGATGTGGTTTAGTCAGATTGAGATGACAATGACACATGCAAAGTTTGGTGTCAATATGTCAAAGCATTGCAGAGATACAGCCTCAAGAGTAATTTTTGCATCATGGCTCAACTCTGTTGCAGTGGTATATGAAAACTGTTTTGTCTATCAATCCGAAATCCATAACTATTTGTCAGCATGGTCTGAAGACGATACGGATCAATTTTGGTGAAAATCGGACAAACGGTCTAGGATGAGTTTGAAAAAGTAGGTTTTTAACAAATAACAAGACGGAGGACAGATAGGTTTGCAAAATATGGCACAATTGGTATCCATGTTCTCGGCATGAGCCAATGAATGTATTATGACCAGTTTCATTACAATGGGTTAATTTAATCAAAAGTTATTCGCATTTCTGTACATTTTATTACAACTTTTGACCACAAGGTGGCGCTACCCCGAAACTTTTTGAGTATCTTCGGGACATGGAGCGGAAGACACATACCGAGTTTTGTAACGATACGCTAATGCATTCTTAAATTATAGCATTAGCATTTTAAACCATAATACTGCATTGAAGTCAATGGGAATTTCATGTTTTGTTTTATTATAGCGCCACCAAGAGGCACAATCCCACCAATTTTTTTATGTGTCCTCATAGTGAGCCCATACATATGTGTGTCAAGTTTGGTGAAAATATCTCATTTTGTTTTGGAGTTATAGACATTTATATGAAAAAACACGTAAAAAAGGACTGACACCTGACTTTGATTGGATTTTACTACCCCTTACTATCAATATTTTGAGATTTGGGCATTAGCGTATAGCTATCGACCTATGTTTCCGAACTTCTGAGGCTGGTTTCGTCTCGATCGGACAAGCGGTTTCGAAGATATCAGCAAATGTTTTTTAAGCACTAAATTACAACTCTGCGCAAACCATATGCCGAAACCTGGCAAGTCTGGTATCGTTGGAGTCGGCAAGGATTCAGGAGACCAAAAAACACACTCCCATCAAAATATGTCAACCACACCCAAAGTTATAAGCGTTTGAAAAAAAAAATTCTCCACTAGGTGGCGCTGTTTCGAAACTTCTCAGGCTACTTCAGGGCATCGTGGTGATGACCCATACCAAGTTTCATAACAATCTGTTCATGCGTTCATAAAATACAGCATTTTTGCACATAATTCAAAATGGCCGACATCCAAAATGGCCGACATGGTAAAATTGGATATCAGTCGACTCGGCATGACGCCCTGAATCTAATGAGACCAATTTTATGATTTTTGGATAAACGGTTCAGAAGTTATAAGCCAAAATAGGCATTTTTCGTATCTCCGGACAGGTAGGTGGCGCTGCGCCGAAACGCTGCATGTTGCTTCAAGTCATGCTTGTGATGACATGTACCAAGGTTGGTTTGAATACGATAAAGCGTTGCGGAGATATAGCCTTTAGTGTGTTTTTGCAACCTCCACGTAAAATTTGTTTGTGCGTTTATTGAAAACGATTGGACGAATCAACTTGAATTCCATAACTTTTTGTCAACATGCTCTGAAGATGATCTGTTTCAATTTTCGTGAAAATCGGAGCAACGGCCTAGGAGGAGTTCGAAAAAGTAGGTTTTTCAGAAAATTCAAAATGGCGGGAAAATTTGCATACCGGAAAATGACATCATAGGGTGAAATCGAATCGGCTTGAGCCAAGGAATCCGATGAAAAAAGAATTTTGTTTCTAGCCCTTAGGGGTCAAAAGTTATAAGCATAAATATGAGTGAAACTTTGGACAGGTGGTGGCGCTAGAGGGATTGAGTTAGAGGCACCAAATTTGCTATAGTGACAGCTCAGACTGGCCTCTATGAGTGTGCCAAATTTCACAACTTTTTACCATACGGTTCTATGGGCTGCCAGAGACTCCTATGGCGGAAGAAGAAGAAGAAGAAGAAGCAGAATAATAATAGGAACACTAACGATTTCAATAGGTGCCTCCGCACCTTCGGTGCTTGGCCCCTAATAATAGGAACACTAACGATTTCAATAGGTGCCTCCGCACCTTCGGTGCTTGGCCCCTAATAATAATTAAAGCTGCGAGCAGCGATGACGGGCCCAAGCCGGGGGCACCGCCACCCCGGTGGCATCAGCTTAACTGTGCGCAGCAGGCCAATAGGCATTTAATATGGGAAAAAATAAAAGGACTATGTCAAAGTCATTTGAATTCACCTCATTAACTGCAGCAACTGGTGCTGCTATGACCAGGAACCACAACACTCACATCTCTGAGATCAATTACATTTTATTCGTTAATTTTATGTCAGATGATGTCTAATGTCAATTTCAAATGAGTGCAGAATACTGTCCAAATGCTGAAGTTGTATTATCCTTACACTTCTCTTAAAAATAAATTAAGCCAAATCACAGAGACCGCAACAATGATTTTAATATCAGTGTCAGGTAAGAGTAATATGCGTGCATAAAATTTATAGAAGTTTATTATAAACAGCCACTTTTATAAGATCATGTGAAATTTTTTTTTTTTATCCATTTGAATTTTATCAATAAATAATTAGTTTAAAGAGGTGTCATACGTGATCTTTGCAAACACAGCACATGACCTCCTTTAAAGCCCATGTTATAGAAAACAATTAAAAGTATTAGGATATCACTTTTAATTATGTGCAAATGTATTTTTTGCAGCTCAAAATATTGTAAGTTCAGAAGACCAGTGTTATATATATATATATATATATATATATATATATATATATATATATATATATATATATATATATATATATATATATATATATATATATAATACATTTTTTTTTACTTATTTTTCACAATAAAGTGATAGATATTGCTGATAGCCTATGATATGAAATGGTTAAATTATGAAAAACAAGAAACAAGGCGACATACACAGAGTGAGAGAGACCCCCTCCACACACACACACACACACACACACACACACACACACACACACACACACGCACACGCACACGCACACGCACACACACACACACACACACACACACACACACACACACACAGAGTGATCCTGAGAGAGGGAGAGTGAGGGGGGAGGGGAATGACAGACACAAAATCTAAAGAGTGAGAGATCATTGTTTTTATTTCACTGTCTGAAAACACTGTTTTGCAATGACAACAATAGTTTTATCTTCAAAACAGTGTTCCCTAGGACATATCCAACCTGGTTACTAAATAAGGCTACACTTCCACCTTCTGGTTATTCTATATTTAGTTATTCTATATTTATATTTAAACATAAGGCATTAATCTTCTCATTTTTTAAGTTACACACACTACTTTTTTTTTAAAGACAATTAAATGTGTTTTTTTCTTTTGTTAGTAATTTTTTTTATATTTATATTTTTTATTAATAATTATTTGTATTAACACAATTATTTAACTAATTATATAAAACAATATTGTCAATGCCCTACAAATAAACTGGTTTTATACATTAATTTTTTTTTTCAAACCCAGAATAAAATGTTTTATGCTTTAATGCAGGCCAAAGCACAGCATTGAGAGGTAATCTTTTTAGACAGAAGAGTGGCTCACACACACACACTGTAGAAATCAGTGACACGTGTCCCCATAAGTCTGTGTGCATTCAGGTTGAAGTCCCCACCAGGCTAGAAAAAAGAACACACGCACGCACACACACACACACACACACACACACACACACACACACACACACACACACACACACACACACACACTGTAGAAATCAGTGACACGTGTCCCCATGAGTCTGTGTGCATTCAGGTTGAAGTCCCCACCAGGCTAGAAAAAAGAACACACACACACACACACACACACACACACACACACACACACACACACACACTGTAGAAATCAGTGACACGTGTCCCTATGAGTTTGTGTGCATTCAGGTGGAAGTCCCCACCAGGCTAGAAAAAAGAACACACACACACGCACACACACACACACACACACACACACACACACACACAGTAGTAATGCTGAAGTATGCTGCAGGCAACTCAAATCAGCTCAGCCCATCCCCCCATCCACAACACCCCCCTTCACCCCCCCACCCCTGCCCCTCACACACACACACACACACACACACACACACACACACACACACACACACACACACACACACTCATGTCTGGTTCACTATCTTTTTCTGGGGACTCACCATAGATGTAATGGTTTTTATGCTGTACAAACCATATATTCTGTCCTCATACACTGCTCCTACCCCTAAACCTACCCATCACACAACTTTCTGCGTTTTCACCTTTTCAAAAGAACTCATTCTGTATGATTTATAAGCTTTTGTACCCATTGGGAAGTCCCCATGAGTCTGTGTACATTCAGGTTTAAGTCCCCACCAGGCTAGAAAACCATTCACACACACACACACAGAGGTAAGGTTTTTTTGCTTGAAAACTTATACAATATTGCCCTCTACTGGTCATTTAAGTGAGAGCATAAGTGTTGAAAAAAAAACAAAAAAAAAACAGTGTGATATAGAGAATAACCAGCAGGTGGGAGTATAGACTTATTTATGAACCAGGCACTTGTGTTCTTATTTTGTGTTTTTTAGGCTTTTGCTACGGGACCACCGTTTGAGATATCCAATAACCGTTCGCATTTTAGCATCTTCTGTATATTTACTTCATGTTGTCCGAGTTTGGAGGAGATTGAATGAATCGCTTTTGAGGAGATGGTAAAAACTCAGAGCTCGCTTTGCCACTTCTTGTTATCTTCCAACCAAATTATCTGACTTCCTGTTGGTCAGAGCTAATGACTGTAAATTAGAAAGTTGTCCGGCTCGAAATGTACAATATATATACCGAGTTTGGTGAATGTAGATAAAACTAACCCCCCCACTTTGGACAAAAGTGACACACTTCCTGCTGCCAGTTGGTGGCGCTATAACTTTGACTCACAAAAGTCATATCCATGTGATCGGCCTCTTACAACGAACACACAGCTGAAGTTTCATCAAAATGAATTAATGTATGCAAAAGTTATAACACACTTCCTGTTTCCCTTTTCTCGCCATAAATTTGTCTCTTCGCCACGGCCAAACCGTTCGAGGTATCAAAAAGTTGCTTGCAATTTGGCATCCTCAGTGTCTTGACTTCATGCTGACCGAGTTTGGTGCTGATCGGGTGAATCGTCTAGGAGGAGTATCGCAAATTCCAGAGCATGCGTTTTCCGAACAACCCATAATAGCTCACTTCCTGTTGGGCGAAGCTTATGACTATGAGTGCGGAAGTTGTTTGGCCCGATGAGATCTATAAGTGTACCGAGTTTCATACATGTACGTGCAAGTGTGTTTAATATATAGACCCTGTTTTTCAAGGGGGCGCTGTTGAGCCCCCCTGCCACGCCCGGGTCAAACGCCTCTGCCAGACCCTGTTGGCCGCGCATTCCGATGCGTGTGCAAAGTTTCAAGAGTTTTCGAGCACGTTAAGTGCCCCAAAAATGCCCAAAAGGCGAAAAGATAATAATAATAATAATAATAATAATAATAATCCTTAGAAGAACAATAGGGCTCTGCGCCCTTTCAGGGCTTGGGCCCTAATAATAGGAACACTAACGATTTCAATAGGTGCCTCCGCACCTTCGGTGCTTGGCCCCTAATAATAGGAACACTAACGATTTCAATAGGTGCCTCCGCACCTTCGGTGCTTGGCCCCTAATAATAGGAACACTAACGATTTCAATAGGTGCCTCCGCACCTTCGGTGCTTGGCCCCTAATTATCGGGGCCAAGCGCAAAGAAGAAGACAAGACATGCCAGCATGGCTGGAAGTCTCAAGCCAACTGCAACAATGAGCCATTAAGGACCTATTAAGTTGATTTTAGGCAAAATAGCAGTCAAATTTTAAATACAGTCAATAATAATGGTTTAATGGTTTATCACTTTCGACCAATAGGTGTCACTGTTACGAAACTGATGTGGTTTAGTCAGATTGAGAGGACAATGACACATGCAAAGTTTGGTGTCAATATGTCAAAGCATTGCAGAGATACAGCCTCAAGAGTAATTTTTGCATCATGGCTCAACTCTGTTGCAGTGGTATATGAAAACTGTTTTGTCTATCAATCCGAAATCCATAAGTATTTGTCAGCATGGTCTGAAGACGATACGGATCAATTTTGGTGAAAATCGGACAAACGGTCTAGGATGAGTTTGAAAAAGTAGATTTTTAACAAATAACAAGATGGAGCACAGATATGTTTGCAAAATATGGCAAAATTGGTATCTATCTTCTCGGCATGAGCCAATGAATGTATTATGACCAGTCTCATTACAATAGGCTAATTTAATCAAAAGTTATTAGCATTTTTGTACATTTTATTACAACTTTTGACCACAAGGTGGCGCTGCCCCGAAACTTTTTGAATATCTTCGGGACATAGAGCGGAAGACACATACCGAGTTTTGTAACGATACACTAGTGCATTCTTAAATTATAGCATTAGCATTTTAAACCGTAATACTGCATTGAAGTCAATGGGAATTTCATGTTTTGTTTTATTATAGCGCCACCAAGAGGCACAATCCCACCAATTTGTTTATGTGTCCTCGTAGTGAGCCCATACATATGTGTGTCAAGTTTGGTGAAAATATTTCATTTTGTTTTGGAGTTATAGACATTTATATGAAAAAACACGTAAAAAATGACTGACACCTGACTTTGATTGGATTTTACTACCCCTTACTATCAATATTTTGAGATTTGGGCATTAGCGTATAGCTATCGACCTATGTTTCCGAACTTCTGAGGCTGGTTTCGTCTCGATCGGACTAGCGGTTTCGAAGATATCAGCAAATGTTTTTTAAGCACTAAATTACAACTCTGCGCAAACCATATGCCGAAACCTGGCAAGTCTGGTATCGTTGGAGTCGGCAAGGATTCAGGAGACCAAAAAACACACTCCCATCAAAATATGTCAACCACACCCAAAGTTATAAGCGTTTGAAAAAAAAAATTCTCCACTAGGTGGCGCTGTTTCGAAACTTCTCAGGCTACTTCAGGGCATCGTGGTGATGACCCATACCAAGTTTCATAACAATCTGTTCATGCGTTCATAAAATACAGCATTTTTGCACATAATTCAAAATGGCCGACATCCAAAATGGCCGACATGGTAAAATTGGATATCAGTCGACTCGGCATGACGCCCTGAATCTAATGAGACCAATTTTATGATTTTTGGATAAACGGTTCAGAAGTTATAAGCCAAAATAGGCATTTTTCGTATCTCCGGACAGGTAGGTGGCGCTGCGCCGAAACGCTGCATGTTGCTTCAAGTCATGCTTGTGATGACATGTACCAAGGTTGGTTTGAATACGATAAAGCGTTGCGGAGATATAGCCTTTAGTGTGTTTTTGCAACCTCCACGTAAAATTTGTTTGTGCGTTTATTGAAAACGATTGGACGAATCAACTTGAATTCCATAACTTTTTGTCAACATGCTCTGAAGATGATGTGTTTCAATTTTCGTGAAAATCGGAGCAACGGCCTAGGAGGAGTTCGAAAAAGTAGGTTTTTCAGAAAATTCAAAATGGCGGGAAAATTTGCATACCGGAAAATGACATCATAGGGTGAAATCGAATCGGCTTGAGCCAAGGAATCCGATGAAAAAAGAATTTTGTTTCTAGCCCTTAGGGGTCAAAAGTTATAAGCATAAATATGAGTGAAACTTTGGACAGGTGGTGGCGCTAGAGGGATTGAGTTAGAGGCACCAAATTTGCTATAGTGACAGCTCAGACTGGCCT
Source organism: Pseudorasbora parva (assembly GCF_024679245.1). Lineage (NCBI taxonomy): Eukaryota > Metazoa > Chordata > Actinopteri > Cypriniformes > Gobionidae > Pseudorasbora > Pseudorasbora parva. Next base: position 24,316,410 of record NC_090180.1, on the reverse strand, counting down.
CTATGAGTGTGCCAAATTTCACAACTTTTTACCATACGGTTCTATGGGCTGCCAGAGACTCCTATGGCGGAAGAAGAAGAAGAAGAAGAAGAAGAAGAAGAAGAAGAAGAAGCAGAATAATAATAATAGGAACACTAACAATTTCAATAGGTGCCTCCGCACCTTCGGTGCTTGGCCCCTAATAAACATTCTGCTAACTCGGTTCAAATGATTACATTAAACAAAACTACACCTTAAAACCCTAAAAAGAATAAGATTTCTGTAATAATTTAACCATTCTTTATCATGTAATACTTATTTTGCTTGCCGTGTGTCAGACACAGACGAGGACACAGAAGGTTAGTGCTCAGTGATATTTATTAAACAGAGGTAATGGGCACAGGATGAACTTAAAGGTGAATCTTGACACGTAGGGAGGGTAGACAATAACAACAGACTTTCCTGGGTGAAGACAGATGACAAAGACAGTGATCCAGTGGATGACGATGGGGAGGACGAGGACGAAGATGAGGATAATGAAGAGGAAGAACATGGGCAGGTAGATACAGGTAGTCGCAGGTAACAGGAGTGTTGATCGGTGCAAGACCAGACAAAGACTGTGGGGATGAGGAGTGTTTTATGTGAGCCACTGGTGATGGTGCACAGGTGACTAGTATTCAGGTGATTGGGAACGAGTGGGCATGGCAGTGTCCGAAGGTGGTGGTTGTGAGGTTGTGACACCGTGGGACACAATGACTAGAAAGTACACCAAAACGCAACATAAATTTACAAAAGACACCAATTTAATTAGTTTGGCGTAATCCACATCTTTAGAATCCATACGAGGAACTTCTTTACCGTTTCATCTTTCTCTTCAACAGCGACTGTAAACAAATCCTGCGCTCATTAGGAATTCAAACATTGCGTTTTACGGCAGTGATATCAAACGCTCATTGGCTCTCGCCTGCTTCGTCACAGATTGTAACAAGCCATGTTTTAGTATTTTTTTTACAGTCTGTGGAACTTGAAGCGCTTTTAAATAGTGGAGTTAAGTTTAAATTAAATAACTTAAATTGTTCTCTGTAACGTTACCTCTTACAAAACTATGTCGCCAGAGAGGACTGCGAATGCAACACATCGTCACTTGGACTACTATTGGTACCGCTTTTGACACTTTCACAATAAAGAAATTATTGTGATTACACTTTTGTTACGTTTTTTCTTTTATAAGCTTATACTTTTAAAAAATGGTTATGTGTAGGTTTAGAGGTTTGAGTGAGATTAGTGGCTCAAAATATAATTTTAATGCTATATTGCTTCTACAATTTTAATTTAATTTCTGCCCATTAAGTTGTATTGTCATTTTTATTCTCTCTAAAATTGTTATGTTTGGGTTTAGGGATATAACATGTATCTATAAAATGTTAAAAGGAATTTTTTTGTTATGATATATATATATATATATATATATATATATATATATATATATATATATATATATATATATATATATATATATATATTTTTTTTTTCTTTTTTTTTTTTTTTTTTTCTTTTGCTGTAAATGCATAAAACGTTTGTTTAAATGTTGCCAATACGTTCATGTTGAATCACCATTTATCCAAATAGACAAAAAAGTATGTTATTAGTACTGTATTAACAGTGGTTGGGCTTAGTTATTGGCTTATTCTGGTTAGTAAACTTGAATATCACTCAATAAGTGCCATAATTAATGAGGATAAAACTTTCACTTTAGAATAGTGGGTCAAATTGCATTTATTAGTACTGTGTTAATGGTAGTTAGGCTTAATTATTATTAATTATTAATTATTCTGGTCAATAAATGTAAATATTACTCAATAAACTGCATTATATTTTAATGCTTCAGCCCCCCTAAATTTATGCCTCAGCCCCCCTAAAAAATATGAGATTAACCCCTTACCCGTCATCTCCCGATTTGGCAAATGGAGCATTTAGACATACTCATAGTATAAAGACAGCTGCTTGTACGGTATTTTGAATATACGCATAACCAATATATATTCAGAAAGCCAACACTTGAGAGTTTACAGCTGAATACTCAGAATTATTCAGACAGTTATTAAAGCCGCACTTGGCTACTTTTGCTCTCGGGGTCCCCCTACAGTTTGGAAAAAATAATGTCCTCAACTACTGTCGTAAGAGCTGTCATCCTACAACAGGGGATGCCATCGCGCGTGCATTTGTTGACATGACAACCCTGATAGCCCTGAACTAGTGATGCGCGGGTCGTCTCATAACCCCCGGACCCCGTATGTCTATTTAATGGTCACGGGTGCGCGGCGGGTTGTAAAAATATATCCAGTGGTGCGGTGCGGGGCAAATAACTTCATAAAAGCGTCCCGCGGGTCGGTGCAGCACTAACAGTTTCCCTGAACACTGCAAGAGGAGTTCTTCTGGCGTCGCGTGTGAAATGTCTTCATCCCAGGTAACGTTACAGTCAGTGGCATATGTTTCAGCATGTCATATGAATATAATTTCATCGGTTTTATTTTTTTCAAACGCCAAATAATCACGATGCTCACGTTTACAAGCCAGCGTCATTATAGTAGTCTATTGGTTACCGTTTTACAGAATCTATATGATACTCCAGTTCAATATTTGAGTGGTAGCTCACCGTAACAAGCAGGACAGCATCGGTCGGGCACGCCTCCTTCAGCTCACGCCGACGAGCAAACGCTGGTCACATGTTGATTCTCGTCCTGCCTTTAATCACATCACTTTTTCATTTCCTCTTATTGCTTTCCTTCAACAAAACCTTTTCTTTCTTATTTGTCTCTGCTGCTTCAGACATGACTATATTATCCGACGAACAAAGTTGGGCTCGCACGTCCGAATGTAAGGAAGTGTGTGTGTTGGGGGAAGTGACGTATATGCCGTAAAGCAGTCGAATTTTGTAGTTCTTTTTTTTTCTCGGGTTACTACCCGAAACCCGAAGTTTAAAAGTACGATTAAAAACGATACAGACCCCATCAAGCTTTGGCAGACGTGTCATTCAACCTATTGTAAGTCGATTTATCATCACAAGAGTCTTAAAAAATATATTATGAAGGTTGAAAAGTTACCTAGTGCTGCTTTAATATAGAGATATACAGGCTAAAACATAAAAAAAAAAAAAAAAAAATCTTTCTAAAGGCAAGTGGCGTGTTATCTATACGCATTTTGAGCTATCCGCGTGTATGTGTACAGCGTGTGATTCTGCGTGTATGTCTACGCCGTGTGATTTCTGCCAACCTGATCTGACAGAATTAATATTTATAGCCTAATTTTATATTTTGGAGCAACTAACTCCACTCCTACCCTAAACCTACCCACTCTCAACAATATAAAACATGTAACAGGCAAATAAATGTACAGTCACATGTATTTATTGCAAAAACGGACCAAAATAGTATTATTAAATAGTATTATTAGTATTATTAATACTTTTAATTATTAAAAGTGTTAACTCATGTTGCATTCCAAGTCTTCTGAAGTCAGACGATATCTTCATGTGAAGAACAGAGTTGATCTTAATGTTTTAATAGTTGATATGATGATCGCGACCCTTCATGAACAGAACACACACGCACTCGTTAATATTTCTGATTCAAATGATACACGAGACGACAATGATGAGAATGATGCGATCGGTCACGAGACACACGAGAGCTAATGGCATTTTACAATCAAAGCTGATGTAATGACGCAATTGGTCACGAGACATACGACAGCCAATGCTGTCAAAGCTGACGTGACGGTTCTTCCGGCAGCAATATTTGAAATATATTAATCTTTGGCGGATGGACTCAACGTTACTGATCGCTTTTGGGGATTTTCTTCACACAAATCAATCGTTTGGCCTCGGAATGCTTGGAGTATTTGTACTTTCTGAATAAATTGTGCCTGCAGTCGTATCTGCCTGTTATCCTGTTTTTTATAATACACAAATGGGTAGGTTTAGGGAAGCGTTTGAGTTATGCGTTCAAAATGTGTCTGAATATGTGTGTCCACAAGGTAAATGGATTTATAAACATACTAAATTATGTTTTTTTGAAAATGTAAAAATGCAGAATGTTTCTTGTGATGGGTAGGTTCAGGGGCAGTGTGTGTGTGATGGGTAGGTTTAGGGGCTGTGTGTGTGTGATGGGTAGGTTTAGGGGTAGGGGCAGTGTAGGGGGGTATAAAGTAACAGCGTTGATAAACACGCTAATAAGCGATTATGCATCTTTATGGCACGCCAAAATGGCATACGAATTGGCGTGTCATACATACGCCATTTCATGAGATCAGTCTGCATTGTCGATATAAAATAGCAGAAATTACATTAAAAATCACACAAAAACCTTATTCCATAGTTATCATGTGTTTATTAGCTTCTTAGTTCACGTGTAGAAATGTAGAATGGGGTCGTTCTTCACAGAGCCAGAGGAAGTAAACAGACAGGAGGAGCGCGTCATGCAGAGGACTGTGTTTAGCATATCATAAGATTGGCAGCTCAGAGAGCAAATGAACGCCTGGTGACTGATGACTGATATCTGATCCATATCATTAAAAGGATACCCAGAGAGAGCTAAGTGCATGTTTTAACTCTTTTATATCGAATAATTCAGTGAGAAATGAATAGAAATGATATTCTGTATGACGAAATATTTTGCAAACATGTGATAATATGTCAGTATTTCTCCAAATATGAGCACTTCTGAACTAAGAGCTAAACTGAAAGCTGTTCTTTGCGATCTGTGTGAACACAAATGAGCCAGTGCAGACGAGAGAGAATGAACGTGCGTGTGAAAATCTATTCAAAATATCATAACGGTTCATAACAGTTGATAACGGTTCATAACGGTTCATAAGTTCATAACAGATTGATAATAATGCACTCCTGACATAAATTAAGAAATTAATGTCACTGCAACCCAGTTTTATCATAAACAGTGTTAAAATATTGAAGCTGTCTATCTACTAAGGGAACCAGCCTCTCGAGGCTGGCCTCTGGTTTTCTCTGAGCGGCCAGCTTGGTGTCCTGAAATGTGAGCCCCCCTGGGAGGGCTCGAACATCCCCACGCCGCTATGTTTTGGGGCGGACATGGAGATTTGTGTTCGCTGGGGACCGCTGCGCCCTGAAGCACAAGAGGTGGCAGGGTTGACAGAACGGCCCCCTGATGGCACCGAGAGAGTACGGGTGCCTCGGCACACCGCTCCCTCTCGGAGGGGACTGCCATCAGAAGCCCTGTGCTTTTGGCGTCAGGGCTTCTTTGCCGAAGCCTTCCTAGAGATAATGACAGACCTTAGGTCTGCCCTACCTCGGGAAGACTTCGGCTGAGAGCGCTGCCCCGACCCCCAGTCTCTCTGTGGGGGAGCCTGGGACGCAACGCACTCCCAGCAGCCCCAGAGAGGGATGAGATCCCAGATCCATCTGCGATCCCCAGGACGCGAGCCTTCTCTGTGCCTCGGCAGCAGCGGGACCCGAGCTCTGAGGAATGCGAGCCGAAGCACCCTCCTCGAAGAGTGCACGCGGGATCGAAGTGTTTTCATTGGGATCTTCTCGCAATGTTCACAGCCAGCCCCATCGAGGGCTGCCTGGGCATGCTCTTATCCCAAACACATTGCACACAGATCATGTGTATCCCCACCCGTGATGTAACATGGTCAGGGAGTAACACACTGTCTGAACTGCTGTTTAATCGCCATTCTTTTCTTTTTCTTTTTGAGAGACAAACACACATCAAACAGGAAAACAATTTTTCACACAGAGCGCTTGTGAAGACACAGAAGCTAACACTGTTTGGTTCGGGGGTGCTTTATAGTTTCCTGGTCAATGACATCACCCACCTATGACGTATCGTCACACTATTGGACAGATTTCATGAGTGCTTCATGACGCAATCACGCAGAGGCATTCCCGCAGCGTTCCGATGCAGTGCGAGTTCCCACGATAAGGGAACTGAGCCTCATTGGTCTGTCACCGCTCGTCAATGTCAAAATATTTGAGAAAACCAATCAAAACAGAGTAGGCAGACTTTATGTTCACACAGAAACTGCTGAGGCTGAGTGCAAATTTCAGCAGCACAACTTGACGTTGTCAAGTAAAGGAAATGTAAGCGACTAAACTAAAGATTCATGTTTGACAGCTGCTGCTTTAAGTCAGAGAACAAAAAGTTAAACAACAGACAAAAATATTCAGGCAAATTAATAAACTTTTGTCTAATTTCGTCAATTTGAGTTGAAAATATGCCTACATGAATCATAATGTAGGTCTTATAAACGATCAAGAAATATTAACAAAGCCATTTTCATCAGATTAGGCATATTGATAATGAATGTGTATAGCCTATTGTAAATTAATATAATTCCATTTGTAACATTCAATAAATAAAAGCCTGTATTGGGCATAAGATTAGTAATGAATGTTTATATAAATGTAATCAACTTAAACTTTAATAAACAGTAAATGAATGTGTCTAAGAAAATTATTCATAAAACATATAAATATCAGTATGTTAATAGGTAAACCATATGTTTACTTTCTTCACTGACGAAAACGGAAAAACTAGCCTATATCAGTCAAAGTTCAGTGTTATGAGGGGAAGAGACAGGGCAAGATAAAATGAGAGATGCGGAGATAATACTCCCCAGTCACATAGTTTTCAAACTATTGTTATCATTTTTTTTGACCTTCAGAACATCTTAAAATGCACATATGTAGATCACAGAAATCAAAATTTTCTCAGGCGAGCATTCTCCTAACCAGCCGGGACTTTTTACTGCGGCGAGTCAGTGTACATGCAGTGTAAAGCTGCAATTCATTAACATGGGTACAGAAAAAAAACGCATTGCAAATGGAGAATGTGTGAAACGGGCGTCAGCTCAGCAGGTGTCATTTCAGATGCGTACTTGCGTGGCCATGCTCCTTTATTGCCACTTTCATACTGCTCTTTCGTGCCACAGAGCTACATACTGTTACAGTTGTGTCCACCATTCTTCTTTTTATTTTTATATTAAACAGGAAAGTCAAAATGCTCTCATACATGCGATTTGAATGATGTGGGAGGCTTTTCAAGTTATTTTCTTCTGCTAGCCATTGTTGATTAACATGCTCTGTTCAGGTAAACACATGCTGTGTAGTTTCATGAAACAAAATTGTTAAAAATAGTATTTTACTTTGCGATCGCTAAACAATAAAGATTATTCTGCAAGTAAAAAAAACGAACAAAAACGACACAATAAATCCGCGGATCACGTGCGTGCCAAAAATAAGGGGAAATAAGGGACAACTTAACATGGAAAAATTAATGTTAAGTGGTGTCTTTTTTTTCCAGGGCTGTATATATATCGGAGCTGGAACAAAGAGTCAGTGGCAATGAGGATAATATATCCGATTTTGGGAAGCCTATCAAAACACGTGAGAGTGAAAACGCTCACCTGCGGGACAAGGTGGATGATGCCGAGAACCGTAATAGGATTTATAACCTGTGCTTTGTTCATATTCCTGAGTCGTAGTAGGGCAAGGACATTGTGTGGATTTATTTCCAGTCTGATTCAGCAGCTTTTCGGAAAAGAAAGCTTTACAACTCCCCCAGTCATTGAGAGGGCTCACCGTTCTCCAATGCATCGGACCAAGGACAGTGGTAAGCTGAGGGTGATTATTGTGAAGTGTCTTAGTCTCCTTGATAGGCACAAAATCCTCTGACTTGCCCGGGAGAAAAAACAACTATAGTACAACGATGATCGTATTCATATATTTCCTGACTTTAGTGCTGCTTTATCACTTCATTTCTCCTTTTGTTTCAAGTAATTTGTGTTCTAATTTTTGTTCTAAGCCCTTGTTGATAAAAAAAGTTGAAGCATATGCTCCTTAGTTGTATGGTTTGCCTTACTTAATTTTATAATGTTACTGGAAGGGGCTCTCCTTTGTTTTGCTTAAATTGGGAGTTGAAGAAGTAAATGACGTAATCACAATATTTAGTATACATAAGCAGATCGTTTTTCTTTCCTTCTTTTATTTTTTAATTTCAAATGTTCTGGACCAAGTTTGTGCTTGTGTGTGTGTGTGTGTGTGTGTGTGTGTGTGTGTGTGTGTGTGTGTGTGTGTGTGTGTGTGTGTGTGTGTGTGTGTGTGTGTGTGTGTGTGTTGCCCTTCCTGTTGCCCTGTACAGTATGAATGTCTTTTTGTCAGAATATGTTTCCATCAAAACAAAAGATTGATCATAGGACATATATATATCTCCTAGACTGAATTTTGGTTACACATCCAGATAGAATTGCTGACTCAGGTGTTCTATCTGTTTTAGTGACCACTCAGTTATCTTTTGTTCCTGGACAATAAGGTTACCTCATCTACCACCTAAAATAATCAAGGTAAGTGTCACATGTTTGGTCTGTCTCTGTTTTGCCATGTGCTTCCTTTAGTTACATGTTTCTTTGTTCTTAGTTTCCCGCCACTTTTCAGTCCCCTCGTTAGTTTAGTTCTGTTCAGCTGTGTCTTGTTATCTGTGTCACCTGTCCCCCTCGTTAGTGCAGTGATCAGTGTGTGTATTTAAGTTCCTCATGTTCAGTCACTCTTGTTCCGGTATCACGTTATATCCCAGTGTTAGATGGGCTGTTTGAAGTTTGTTCTGAATAGAGCCCATTGTGTTTGGGCATCTTGGATCTTCTTTTCTCTGACTCATGTAACAGTAAAAAAAAAATATGAATAATGATGCATTCATTCAAGATTTGTTATGTATTAACTGGAACAGGATGGACTTAATTCTTTATGTTGATGATGCCTGGTATTTATTTTATACTGAGGTATTAAAAGTTGAAGATAAACATGCTCCATGGGCATTAGTCGAAGTAAAAGGTAGACATCTACCATGGATTACCGGTGACTTAATATATCTCTTCAAGCAAAGGGACAAGGCTTGGGTAAGATATAATTTAACAACAGATCTGGCAGATTGGATTGAATATAAGCAATTAAGAAATGTCTGTACTGTTAAAACAAGAAATGCCAAATCTGACTATTATAAAAATTCATTATTAAATGATTTTACAAATCTAAAACATTTTTGGAAAAAACGTTATTGCTTCTTGAATAAATCTAATAAGAGCTCCCTTGCAAAAATAAGAATAAATACTAATATTATTAGTGATCCAACTTCTGTAGCTGACACTTTAAATCAACATTTTTCTTCTGTTTGTAATCTATGTCCACCTGACTTCTGTTACTCCAACTTTGTAAATAGTAATGTTGCAAATAGTTCTCTCATTTACCACAATTCTTCCTACTAAGGCGCAGCAGTCAATTTCTGAAATTAAATCTGGAGTTGGTATAGATGATAGAGATTATTAAGATTGCCTCTCATGTTCTAGCATATCCATTATGTGACTTATTTAATTTATCTATATCTACTTGTAAAGTCCTAGTCATGTAGAAGTGTGCTAGAGTAACACCTTTATATTAAAGTGGTGATCCTTTTTATCCTAACAATTACAGACCAATCTCAATTATTAATAATGTAGTGAAAGTATGGGAAAAATTATATTCAAGAGATTGTTTAAATACATCAAGTTTTCTATTTATTTTTTCTTCCTCCAAATCAATCAGGTTTTAATCTATTTAATCAAATACATTTTTCAACCACTACTGCTCTTTCAAAATTTGTTAATGCTACATCATCTCTGGACAATAATCTGCCCACTGGTGCAATATTTATAGATCTTACCAAAGCGTTTGATCTGGTTGATCATTATATTCTACTATTTTCATTACAGACGTCAGTGAGTGATTGTCAATAATTCTTTCTCTCAGTTCATGATAATGGAAAAGGGTGTTCCTCAATGTTTTTGTTTAGGCCCTGGAAAAAAAAAGCACTGGAGGCTAGCGTGCGCGCTCTGCGTGGGCTGGACCAGATACCAATTATCGAGCCTTGAGTGCTCAGGACATGGCGGATGATTCCACTCAAGCCCGATGCTCTGGACCAGCATGGCCATTAGCTCTGGATCAGACTTGGGCAATGCTGGCACACCCCAAGGAGGCAACACAGCCAAATCCTCTCTTCCAGAGGAATCAAGGCTGCCTTAAGATGCGGTGATCAATACACCCCGAATGAAACACTGGGCCCAGGCCGGTAAACACCACAGGCAGTGTTGCAGAGGGCGGTGTGGCCCGAGGCACTTGCGACAGGTTGCTACACACCGTTACCCTCAGATCACCTTGACCGTTCCTGCAGTGGGAACATACCGCATCCATGAACGCCCACTCAACATGCACTAAGCCCAAGCATACCAAGCAGCGTTCATGCCCGTCAAACAGACTAACCAGCAGACCACACCTCAGGAACGGAGCACGGGTGAGACCTCTTTAAAACAACATGCCACGTGCAGCTCTTTTTGTGAGTAGTTTTTACTCAGGCAGAGTACTGAGACACCCAGGGAGAACACACAGACCTGCACAGATCGCTCTACAGACTGACAGGAATGTGGAACCCGCTGGAATGCGCCGTAACACCAACACCAGCTGGGGAGATACTCGTCTTGAAGAGAAAGATCCGAAGATCCCTGGCTCCGAAGCAGAAGCATAAATGCGTGACTGCTATGCAACGCCATTTATACCCATGCTTTGGAGCGGGCTTGCATTAGGCAAATTCTGCAGACCCATGACAGGTCCATGTCATTGGATCGTTTTAATTGAGATTGAAGGCAAATGGCTTTCTAAGCGAAACCCCCATTCTGTCAGTACTGATGTAACTCATAGTGCACGGACTGAAAGGGAACAAAGATATACAAATCATAACTCCCCATCGCCCAAACACCAGACATAAACGTAAAAAGTTTTATACATGATCAGACGTCCATAAAGAGATAGAGTGATAATAAATAAGCAACATGAGGTAAGTATGAGTAATATTTCACCCCCTCTTTCTTGTATGTCATATCTGCATCCATTTTCTTCACAAAATTTAAAAAGGGCTCCCAGATATTACAAAATGCCCCAGTATGACCCGCTGACTGTAACTATCCTTATCCATTGACTAAACGTAGGTGGGAAAGGGTCTTTCCATTTAATCAGTATCAGTCTTCTAGCCAAAAGAGAACAGAAAGCCAATATTTTAATTTTACTTTTAGTAAAACTAGTATTTTCATGGGCCACAGGCCGCCACACCAAACATTGCAATAAACTGAGATGGCTCTACAACCTCTCCAAATAGCCCAGAGAAAGTCTTGAAGATATTAGTCCAGAACATGTTAAGTTTTGGACATGTCCAAAACATATACAGTGGTGTTGCGGAAGCCTGTCTGCATCTATCACATGTTGAATCTATGTTAGCTTTAATCTTAGAAAGTCTGACTTTAGACCAGTGCAAACGGTGTACAATTTCAAACTATTACTGCATGTCTTAGGCAAATGGATAATGTAAAGATTCCCTGTATTATTTTATGCCAGACTTCCTCTGAGATTAGTTCATCTTAATCTGCCTCCCATTTATTTTTGAGTGAGTTTAGTGTTGAATCATACATGCTAACCCAGACAGCATGGTAACATTAAAACAATGCTGAGTTTTGATCCAAGCTATCATTTTGGTTGAGATTGACATTTCAATGTTTAAAGTATGTTGGATCAGCATTGAAACTTTGAAAGTCAACAACACGCATAGGTGATCATGCAGGTGTGTATCTCTGCAGAACACTATTAGTCCATGGGCCAGACGAGATGTCGGTACCACTCAAGGTGGCAAAGGTTGCTTATACTTTTTGAAAAGATACATGTCTGTAGTTAACATTTTTGTATGATAACCCTTCTGGAGTCACAGCTAAATTAGTGTTATCAGCTGTTAAAGTTACACCCCCCCCATTGAAAAAACACATTTTTGACACAGGTGCATACCTTGTTATTGACCTTTATTAAAGACACATTTACATATTTTATGTTGTTATGTTTGGTATCATTTTAAAGGGGACAGTCTGAGCTTTCATTCAAGTCCTTTTATGAACACTTTGGAAAAGTACAGCCTACCCTGGAGCTCATCAAACTTTAAATCACACACATTTTCCTGCCATTTCCGCCTAAGTCATCTTTTGTCTTTTAATCCTGTGGCATCAGAGAGCATCAGAGATACAAAATGTGAACACTGTAATACTGACATGACTCTAAGGATTCAGAAAATGTATAATTTCCTCATATTATCTCATTTTGATGGGGTGGTTTTCAGCCTTATATCAGACATGGCGTTTTTTTGAAGAAAACTAGTTTTGCCAAACTCTGAGGTTTTAATCCCATTGGCCTCGGACTTTCATTTGTGCTCAACCATCTTATGAACTCTGTGATTTGAATTTGACATTGCTGGTCTGGTCATTACTGTCTGACCACTTCTGTTTGATATGTTGCCTGGGCTTCAGAACTCTGCTCTAGAATCTTTGCTTCAGACAGTAACAAAAAGTATGCTTGTTGTGTGAGGAATGGTTTCTTTGGTTACAGAGTGTTTAAGGTCGTGCTCATGCTCCCAGAATGCTGTACCAGATCTGTAGGGTTTAATATTTGACGGTTAGTTGACAGTTAGGCACAATGAGAGTCAACTCATCAACCTATGTCAGTTAGGTAAGCTTTATTTCTGTAAAGCCAAAGATAACAGTTAATATGGCAACCAGCAAGGAAGCAAATGACAGTCCAGAGCCAAAAATGGAGTGTATCATCCACTGCTCTAATGATAAAGATAAGTTGGTTTCACTACAAGGAGTTGACTCCTGGAAAACTCTGCTCAGGGCAGCTCAGATACGGAACCACACACCAATTTTAGAAATGGAAGAAGACCTTCCTGAGGGAAAGATTCCAATACTTTATTACCACAGAAAGTGTCGCAGTATCTTCACTATGAAGAAACTTCTTGATGGCATTCTTGAAAAAGAGAAACAAAGTGCTAGTGGCTCTAATGAAAAGAAAGAATCTAAAAGAGAAGCTAGACATGTCTCAGCAACATGTAGGACTTACAGCGAGGAGTGCATATTTTGTCAAAAAACTGACAAATATGTAAAAGGACAAAATAAAAGGGAAAAAGTGGTACAGTGTAGAGAACTTCGCGCTGATGAAAAGATACGAAGTGTAGCCACACAAAAAATGGACAGTAGAATACTGGCTATTGTAAGTAGAGACCTTGTAGCAGCAGAGGGACACTACCACAGATCTTGTTACAGATTGTACACAAAAGAAGACATCCCTAAAAATGTGTCAGCCTGTGATGAATGTGATGTTGAAGCCCAGTATGATGCTGCTGTACAATCATCATTTAATGAACTATTTCAGTTCATCAGGGTGGAGCTTTTTGCCAACCCTAAAGTGATGTCTATGACTGATCTAACTTCCAGACTGACTGCTTCAATGGAATCCAAAGGAATCATCCACGTCAAAAATGCAACCAAAAAGCACATACGGCGAAAGCTTGAGCATGAGTTTGGTGGAGTACTCCACATCATCCCTGACAATAATGGAAAACTCCTGCTCTATCCAGATAATTTGTCCATGAGGGAACTTGTCAAAGAAAACCACAACCTGAAAATTAAAGACAAAGATGCTGTAGCGAGAGTAGCCATACATTTGAGAGCAGACATCAAGGAACAAGATGTTCCTCAGTCCTGGCCGCCTGATGTTAAATCAGAAGAAGAATGCCCAACCATTCCAGAGTCACTTCGCGTTTTCCTTTGTTATCTACTCACAGGTTGTCATGATGTTCTTCATGCAACGCAGAGAGCTCAGAGGCTTGTGCAATCGTTTGGTCAAGATATAGTATATGCAGTGACATGTGGAAGTGTAAAACCCTCTAAGCATATCATTCTCCCCTTTAGTGTCAAGTCATTAACAGGCAATGTAGAGCTGATAAACATCTTAAACAGACTCGGTCACTGTGTGTCGTATTCACAGCTGGAGGAGATTGACACAGCCCTCTGTCTCCAAAAACTCATTTCCACTGAAAGTGATATAGCTTTGCCCACTAACATCCATCCTGGCCTATTCACTACTTTAGCCTGGGACAACATTGATCGCTTGGAGGAAACAGTCAGTGGTATGGGAACATCCCATAGAGTGAATGGGATAGCTTTGCAAGCAAAGAAATCTGACCAAGATGCTGTCCAACCCAAGCCAGCTGTTTCCAAAACAAAACAACGGAGCATCAGTGCACCTGCAACAATATTGCCTTCTTACAATGCTGGACAACGAGTGGGTCCGCCACAAAGCAAATGTGCAGACATCAATACTGCAGCCAATACTCAGCTTGCTCGAAAAAAGAACCTTATTTGGGTGCTTGCACGCTTGCCACAACAAGAAGAACAGTCAATCAGCAGCTGGACAGGCTTTAACATCCTAACGCGAGACAAATTGGTGGTCATCCCCAACAATATAGGCTACCTGCCCACAATCAATGCTCCAGCAACACAAATGGCTACAGTCAAAGAGGTGCTCAACCAGTCATTAAAGATCATGCAACAGTTAGGCCTGAAAAAGATTGTTTGTGTCTTCGACCAAGCTCTTTATGCAAAGGCTGTTGAGATTGGATGGAAACACAGTGAGTTCCAAAACATCATTCCCAGACTTGGTGTATTCCACACAATTTGCACAATGTTGGGAATACTAGGGAAGCGTTTTGAAGACGCTGGACTCCGAGACCTCTGCATTGAATCTGGTGTTGTAGCAGAAGGTTCTGTTGCTGGTATATTGGATGGTCGCAAGTACAACAGGGCTGTGCGACTACATAAGCTACTCTATGAGGCATTCATGCGGCTAGCATGGAATGGTTTCCTGTCCTGGTTGGAAGATAACCACCCAACCAGCAGAGGTTACCTCGAGGAAACACAGAAGTCAATTCTTACCCTCAGGGAAGAGGTTTCAGAGGATGCATTGAAGGAGGTCTTTGAGAGCAGCCCTTGTACACGCATCATGGAGCTTTTCGAAGTATACTGCGAGTTTCTCAGAAATGGAAATGGCAGTCTTTCTGCATTCTGGATGTCTTACTTGGACATGGTGGAAATCTTGTTGGGGCTCATAAGGGCATCGAGAGAGGGAGATTGGATTCTTCACCTGGCGAGCATTCGAGCGATGATTCCTTGGTGCTTCGCATATGACAGAATAAATTATGCACGCTACCTTCCCTACTACTATGCTCAAATGTTGCAACTGCCCTCCACACACCCAGATGTGTTCAAAGAATTCATGGAAGGTTGTTTCTCTGTACAGATGGGCTCCACCAATACCTTTGGTCGAATCCCTGTTGACCAAGCCATAGAGGAAACTGTAAACAAAGACACCCAGACAGCTGGAGGTACAAAAGGATTCAGTTTGAAGCCAGGAGCTGTGACCAAATATTACCTAATGGCTGAATACAGATCTTTGTTCCTCAGACAGCTGAGAGACCTGATAGGTCAAGGCAGCTCCAAGCTGTCCCATCAAGATCTACAGGCTTCACGGATCATCAGAGATGAGAAGGATGTCAAGTCTCTCGTTGACCTTATGGAAAATAACTGGCTCAATCCTATGGCCCCCAATGGCATTGATTTGGTTAGCCTCTCAACTGGCTCCATTGCTCCTCCTGATGTGACCAGGGATCTCCTGAGAGCCTCTGAGATCGGGGAAGAGGCTTACCAGATATTTAGACAATCAAGACTAGAAGAGGACCCAACATCTTTAAAATTCCTTGACAAGATGACCAAACAAGGCCTCAAAACATTCTCCAACATCAACACAAAAAGATCTCATGGAAAGAAAGGACAAGATGTTGTTCTCAAGGCCGATAGAAATCTGTTTAGCCACATGATCCTTGTAGCTGAAAGCAGAAATGTTAATATGAAGGATGTTCTCTCTCACCCCCTTGGCCCGCTGCCATGGGCACTCGCCAACACTGATGGCACCTTACGAAAAACCAACAAGGCTGCACTTGCTAGAGAACTCGAAAAGAATGTCTCTCCAGCAGAACACATCCCAACACCATCTGCTTGCATCATTGATGGGATGAGCCTTATTCAAAAAATGAATGGCGACAACAGAACCTTTGCACAGGTGGCAAAGTCAGCGTTGCTGTCGGCCCTGCAAGAAGGTGAGAAAAGTGAGAGACTAGATGTTGTTTTTGATGTCTATCACCAAACTTCCATCAAAGATGCTGAACGAGTAAACCGGGGTGCAGACTCTGCTCTCCAGCACAAGAACCTTGTAGGTGGACACTATGTGAGACAGTGGCGGAAATTCCTTTGTAGTTCCTCCAACAAGAACAGCCTAATCAAGTTTCTAGTGGCAGAATGGAAGAATCCACAATACAGACAATTGCTGCATGGCAAAACTCTGTACATGACTTGTGAAGAAACTTGTTACAAGCTGACAAAGGAGAAGTGTGAGGAAGTAACAGAGTTGCACTCGACACACGAGGAAGCTGACACACGTTTGCTGCTGCATGCATTGCATGCATCTAATGCAGGCTCAAAGTCCTTAATCATCACAGCTGAGGACACTGATGTCCTGAGGACACTGGTGCTTTGTCTTGCATTCCAGAAAGATATTGCCTGTCCTATTTTTCAAAAATGTGGAACACAGAATCGTACCCGTTTTGTTGACATCACTAAACTGGTAGGCTCAATTGGATATGGCATGTGTGATAGCCTAATTGGTCTACATGCATTCACAGGCTGTGATACGGTCAGTGCATTTGCAGGTCAAGGGAAGTTGAAACCCCTGAAGATGCTGAAAAAGGACACCTCATACCAAGACACCTTCAGTCAACTGGGGAAGTCTTGGAATGTAACAGAGGATCTTTTCCAGAAAATTGAACAGTTTACCTGTTGCATGTACACCGCTAATAAGAGCACAGGTAAAGTCAATGAACTACGTCACCAGCTGTTCCGTGCCAAAAGGGGAGCAATTGAGTCTAGCCAGCTGCCACCATGTAGAGACTGTCTTTACATGCATGTTCAACGGTCAAACTATCAAGCAGCAATCTGGAAGAGCTGTTTACAAACTTCACCTGTGGTGCCAAGCCCAACTCTGCATGGTTGGACCATCAATGATGGCAAGTTGGCCATTCATTGGATGCGTTCTGCACCTGCACCAGAAATGGTGTTGGAGCTGCTTTCTTGTAAGTGTGTGCGTTCATGTAAACTTCCAGATTGCACATGCTTGTCAAATGGACTGTCCTGCACAGATATGTGTAGATTGCAAACCTGCAGCAATCAAAAACAAGCTGATGATCCACAGCCCAAATTTGAACTTGGGGGATCAGATGAAGAAAGTGATGACCTGTTTGAGTGAAGAGTCCTGCTGATGTTCTGAAGGTTGATATTGTTATTAGTATTATTATCATAAAGTTTTAGATTTTGTTTGTATTATTACCATTGTACATACAATGTGTGTTTGCACAATACCTGACAAATGTAAACTTTATTGTTGGTTTTTCATAGTTGTAAAATGATTGTGAAATTATTGCCATTCTTTCAAAAAATATAAAATGAGTGTGAATCAATCTCAATGACTTTGGTCTGCTTACTATTTTGACTTCTTTTTTCAACAAAAAAAAAAAAAAAAAAAAAAAAAAAACGCCATGTCTGATATAAGGCTAAAAACCACCCCATCAAAATGAGATAATATGAGGAAATTATACATTTTCTGAATCCTTAGAGTCATGTCAGTATTACAGTGTTCACATTTTGTATCTCTGATGCTCCCTGATGCCACAGGATTAAAAGACAAAAGATGACTTAGGCGGAAATGGCAGGAAAATGTGTGTGATTTAAAGTTTGATGAGCTCCAGGGTAGGCTGTACTTTTCCAAAGTGTTCATAAAAGGACTTGAATGAAAGCTCAGACTGTCCCCTTTAAAATGATACCAAACATAACAACATAAAATATGTAAATGTGTCTTTAATAAAGGTCAATAACAAGGTATGCACCTGTGTCAAAAATGTGTTTTTTCAATGGGGGGGTGTAACTTTAACAGCTGATAACACTAATTTAGCTGTGACTCCAGAAGGGTTATCATACAAAAATGTTAACTACAGACATGTATCTTTTCAAAAAGTATAAGCAACCTTTGCCACCTTGAGTGGTACCGACATCTCGTCTGGCCCATGGACTATATTGGGTGTTTCCCAATCAGTGGGCATTTTTAAACCGCAATGGGCATTTTAATTGCTTTCCCTGATTTGCTCTAACCAGGGCTGGACTGGGGCTAAAATTTGACCCTGGCAAACCCAGCCCAAATGACCCACGAGTTCCCCAAGAATGTTTTTGCTGGGGTTGGGGCCTTAAATTGGAGTAAATAAATAACTTGGAAAGGGACAAATAATGAAAGATATTATCGAATTTGCTGCAAATGCAGATAAACAAAATATTGCATTTTTTGCCACACACTAATGCACTTGACAGTAAAGCACTGATGATTTTGAGCTAGGATGCAGTAAAGTTAATTTACTGCTTTTAAATGCTGTCATCATTTACTTACTCTCGTGTCGTTCCAAACCTGCATGACTTCCGTGAAAGACAAAAGTAGGCATAGATATTTTGAAGAATGTTGACAACCAAGCCATTTTGGTTAGGCTACCATTTGAATATTGTATGAATAAAATAAGTTTATCCTACACAGAAATGCATTCATTTAGGTTTTGATTAACATTAGGGTGAGTAAAATGATCACATTTTTGGGTTGAACTACCCCTTTAAAAACAAGAATATTTTACAAGAGTTAATACATAATTTAAGTAAGACATCTTTCATAAGGCTATCATTGAAATATAATTTAATTAAATTTCATTAGACCTATTAAAAAAGTTAATAAAACTTTTAAAGAGGAAATAAAGCTTTGTCTTTAATTCATGGGATCTAGAATTTAAAGCTGTTTTATAGACTGTAGTTTAACTCAAGGCCACTTTCATTTAAATGTAAGATCATGGTAGTCAGAGGATAAAACACATAGACTGTAACAACCTTGCTCTTCATTATATGGTTATATGCTTTCTAAAATATATACAACATTAAACTATGGAAGCCCGTTTCCACCACAGTTGAGTAAAAAATGATTCTTTAAGTCAAAATAATGAGAAACATTCTCGAAATATTAACTTAGCATCTTGAAATAATGAGAAACTAAGTCAATATTTCGAGAAAGTTTCTCATTATTTCGAGATGCTACGTCCATATTTCGAGAAAACATCTCAAAATAATGAGAAACTCATTACTTTCTCATTATTTTGAGATGCTAAGTCAATATTTTGAGAAGTTTTCTCATAATAATGACATATTTTCTTGTAATTATGACAATCCACGCATTGGCAATTTGCACATTGGCACAGTATGGCGCAGCAACTCACATCAAGTGAGGCGGGCAGCATATGCTGTGCTATCTTATTAATTTCTTTTTGTTCTATTAGCCTACTGTTGGATGAAAACTGCTGCCCGATCACAACCTCATATTTCTGTTGCAACTATTCCGCAGCAGAACTCTGTCCCTGTTGTTTACCAACCCGATCACTTGTAAATGCATATAAATAGTACACTGTAAAAAAATATTTAGAAAAAAAGTTACCTGGTTGCCTTAATTTTGAGTTCATTGAAATAAAAATTTTGAGTTAATACAATGACAATTTTTTGAGATTCGACAACCTTTATTAAAATATTATTAAAAGATTTTCTAAGCATATTGGGTAATTGTGTGTGTTTTATTTCTGATGATGCAGTGAAACATGCCAAACAGTGCTATTTTCATGATTTATCAAAATTTGTATGTGGTTCAGATACAAAAATATTTTGAGTTTCTATTTATTAAACAAATTTCCTTCATTGTATCAACTCAAATTTTTTATTTTAATAAACTCGAAACTTGAAGGCAACCAGGTTACTTACTTTTTTAAGTTAAACCAACAAAAACCAACCAAATTTTTTTACAGTGTACGAGTGTCCAATTCCATGTGATATTTTTATACCAAAACTCATTTTGGCATGCATACGCTACACTGTTTTTCGCATGCATATGATATGAGGCTTGTTCGAGATCCATTGGCGCTGCGCAGACTGATTAGCATATGACATCAAGGTACCTCGAGAATGATTGTAGAGCAAACTACTCCTTATGCTTTTGAATCTCTCTCGCGGTACTTTGATGTCATACACTGATCGGTCTGCGCAGCGCCAATGGATCTTGAACAAGCATATGCACTTTATGGCGTTTATATGACACGCTCTTGGGTAGGATTAGGGTGGTGGGTGGTCCGTCCGTATAATATGCCAAGTGCATATCATATGCACGCGAAAAACTGTGTGTGTGTGTGTGTCCAGAGGTTTGAAGTTGTTCAATGAATCTTGCCACCTCGCAGCCACCTCTGTTCTCTTCTTTCTGCACAAGCTCGTTCTTGTTTAAAATCCTTCTCAAGAGCGCGTTTGCTCAGAGATATTTAATGCAAATCAGATAATAAGGCAATAATTGAATCATTAGTAGCTAAAACCACAGTTAAAATACTCCTTAATGTGTTCACAATTCATCCTGTGTCGGGTCGCGGCAGATTAATGAGCAGCATGTTATAATTTTGATTTAATAAATCCTAATTTCGTTTGCATGAATCAGTATCAGCAACACCGGCGTCCTATAGCGCGACCCAAGCGCATAATACGTCGTAATAATGACAGTGTCTCATTGTGGTGTGACAGGCAGCGGGGCGAGGGACCGCGAGAGCGGGCCGGTGATTAATGTTAACGAGTGCCAGCTGCGTGGCACACCGGTCTCGTCTCGCGGCCATGTGACGGGAGCATAAAAGGAGGAACGATGGCAGCGGAAGACGAGAGAGGACCAGCCCTGGAATTTTATGTTACGTTTTGTTTATGTGTTTGTGGGCAGTCGTCCGTGAGGGGCTGCCCACGTTTTATTTTGTGTGTGTTTGCGGGCAGTCGTCCGTGAGGGGCTGTCCGCGGTTTTACTTTCATTTTGTTTCTTTACTTTAAATAAATGTTTGTTGAGCGTTCGCCGGTTCCCGCCTCCTTCCTTCCCATGAACGAACTTCATTACACTCATTATTTCGAGAAAGTTTCTCATTATTTTGACTTAAAGAACCATTTTTTTTTTTTACTCAACTGTGGCGGAAACAGGCTTCCATAATTAAGCTATTATATTTGTAATTTTCAAAAATTGTAAAAACCTGTAGAAAATACAAAAACAGCCTCTATAAAAATGATTTATATTCTGCAATATTAATGTAAGTAATAATACCAAAATGTGTAATAAATGTTTCTTCCAAAACACCACATTTATTTGCTGTTAGTAGCTGCAAGATAAATTGTGGCTGTGGAAGCCTAAATTGAAACGTTTGTGTGTATTGCCATTTTCCACTTTACCTCGTCATGAATACATGCTCGCGGCTGTTTTCAGCTGATTCAACAAATAATCTGTAATGTTCCCATCACACGATTGTATGAAACAAAATAAGTTAAAGTCAAAGTGTTTTCAAACCACAATGGGCATTTTAATCGCTTTCGCTGATTTGCTCTTATCCACTAGGGGCTTGGTTTAGGGATGGGCCTTCATGAGTTGTGCAATTCTGTTGAAAAATGGTTGAAAAACATCTATTGTAGTTTGAAATTGGATACTGAATGGTAAACAACCATGTTGGTTTAGCATATGTACCTCTCAGTTAGCCTAGAAATCTAGACGCACCCTAGCGGCAGCAAATTTAATCTGCCCGCAAGTGTCGTCTAGGAACTCTCAATACCCTTCTGAGCTGTATTCCTCAAAATCTGGATGGGCCAATCACATCGTGTATAGAGTCGGCGGGCGGGGCCATAATGACGACTGCCGAGTTGCGTTTGCGTGCTTCTGTTGTCTAGTAAACACAGAAACTGGCGAACGGCGGCGGTCTTTCGAATCAGCTTTGACTGCGATTCTGGAAGACTTGGAGTTAAGGTTTTCGCTGAGAAAAGAACAAACAACAGCACTGAAGTCATTCTTAAAAGGGGAAGATGTGTTCGGAGTTTAGCCGACCGGATACGGTGAATGTTTAATCTATCAACAAGCTCTGTTTCACCTTCGTTGCTCTGGTTGGTGTAGCGCTATCCTATCGCGTGCAGAGGGAGTTTGAAAGACAACCATTTATCCCGCCCCACGGATTGAGCCCTGTCTATGGTGAGTTTCCAGACCAAACATCTTGATGTGGGTCTGGCTTGTCAGGCTACCTCTCAGTAGTTTAACTGATGCTTCTATAAAGTCTAGTGTGTTGAACCACCTGACATATATGACTTCTCTTGTGCAATTTCAAACAATGCTCCATCTACTTTATTATTTCTCTGTTCCTTTATTTTGTGTGATTATTTGCATTTGATTTGTATTGTTACTGATTGTAATTAGACAAATTAAATATTTGTCTACATTCTGAAAGAATGCATCATGCTTTAGTAATGATTTTTTTGGGGGGAATTCCTGAATAAAGTTCTAACATCATTTAAAGGGGGGGGTGAAACACTTAGTTTCAGTCAATCTCATGTCAATCTTGAGTACCTATAGAGTAGTATTGCATCCTTCATATCTCTGAAAAGTCTTTAGTTTTATTATATTTATAAAAGAAATATGGGCTGTACCGAGTCTTTCCGGAAAAAACCGAGCGCCTGGAGGCGTATCGTGTGGGCGGAGCTAAAGAATGACAAGATGCAAAGCAGTGACGTCCTCAAGCGTGGAGAAACTCATGGCTATCACAGATAATGATCCAGAATCATTCGGAGGCTAAAATAAATTGAACAGGAGAAACGGCAACAGCAGGATGTTTGTCTCTGTGGTATGTACTGTATTTAGTCGCCTGTCAACATTTGTGTGTCTTTACTGGCAGTTTATGAGGACATGATTCGGTTTATGGACTATTGTATGTGATTAAACCTTAGCAGTAGCAAGCAAAACGGTTTTGCACGTCAGACTAGTGTACATAGAACAACAATAGAGTCCGTTAGCGTATTTGATTGACGAAGCACGCGATCGTGTCGTTTACTGATGTTTACTCACACGACGAGCCAAAAGCAGAGACATTTGAAGCAGTTTTACTCACCGGCTGCTTCCAAAGCAGGACCGAACCTTTATCGCTGGGACCGCTCCGTCAAAAATACACTTCTTTGGTATGATTTGGTGAAGTCCTGACAGCAAAGAACGGTGGAGATCCACTTTTGCGTCGCGACTGAAGCAATGTTGTGATGCTTCCCGTTATTTCTGCATTCAAATCGGGTCAAATGCAGCGCTGCCTTCCCGGAATGCTGTGCTGAAGCGTTGAAGTCGCCCATAGGAATAAAGTGGAGCGCGGCGACTGGATCGACTGGATCTGCACCTGAGTGTTTACGGGCGTGCGTTTCCTCTCTAGCTCTAGTCTCGCATGTGCGCACCCTACCGGGAGAAGAGCCCGTACGGCCCATACAAGGACCATCCGATCTATTAACGTCAAGTCGACCCATACTCGAAAAAAAACTCTCAGAAACTTGTGAGAAACCGGAAGGAGTATTTTTAAAACAGAAATACTCCATCAAACGTCCAACATTAGTTTTTGAAACTTTGTCTATGTTTAGGATGGGAATCCAAGTCTTTAACAGTGTAAAAAGCTCAGTATGCATGAAACAGCATTTCACCCCCCCTTTAACAGATTTCTTGAAGTGCAAGAGACATGAACATGAGCAGGAATGTCACACTGCACACAGCCCATGTCTTCATCCATCAGTTCTTGCAGAGCACATTTCTCTTTTAGTAGGAGCAAAGGAGGATGAAGGATAAAAAAGGAGGATGACAATAAAAAATGAGAAGTACCTCCTGATAACGCTGACATTGATTATACATTACGTTAGTGTCGACAGCCTCTAACGTAAAGGGACTGACATGGCTAATTTGTGAAACAAAGATATTACGGTTGACATAAGGGGAATCTGAAGCTTTAAAGGGATATATATCACTCCAAAATGAAAATTGTCATTTACTCACCCTCAACTGTATGCGTGTCTTTCTTCTGTTGAACACAAAATAAGCAGAGGTGTCAAGTAACGAAGTACAAATACTTCGTTACCTTACTTAAGTAGTAATTTTGGGTATCTATACTTTACTGGAGTAATTATTTTTCTGCCTACTTTTTACTTCTACTCCTTACATTTTCACGCAATTATCTGTACTTTCTACTCCTTACTTTTTAAAAAGTACTTTTGTAGTAGACTATACAAGCCATTTCTACAGTAAGGAGTGGGACAGTGAACCAACTCTTGAACGTGGATTACAACTTTGACTCAAAGATTCTTTATAAATATAATCCTGATTCCTGTCCATTATAATATACACACTCATCTGCAACTAGCAACCCCAACAGCTACTAAAAGAGGTTTGAATCAATGATGAATCAGTTTTGACTGGGCTAAGTGCGTGTTCTATGAACTTCACAAGGGTACTGTAGTTTTGTCAGAGCAAAGCTAATCGCATTGTTGTTATTTTTTATATTATTGTACAGTATCAATGAATTATGCATTTTGGCAGTGGCGTGTTATTAACGTGTGAAATGTTTGTTAATTATGTGCTGTCTCTTATATTGGGCACCGTTTGCACTTATCAGATTATTTTGGCAGTTGAAGGTTTGGCCGTGTCTTTTTATTATTAAGTTAATTTAGAAAACATGTTTGGATAGTTTTTTTGTTTGTTAAATTAACGTTTTTTTTTTAAGTGACAACCAAAGCAGTCAGTGGCCGACAGTGGGTATGAGGTGAAAATTGAAAATTGGCCCACAGAAATGAAGGGGTCTAAATCATCAAACCCAATCTGGCAACACTGATCACATAGCCTACATTTACATTCCAATAAAGGTTATTGATAAATTGCCTTGTTTGACTTTTTGTACCATTATATTACTTATAGGCAACTAGTCATCATATCTTCCGCTTCAGGAAACACATGTTAATGCTCAGCAGTACACATATGGTAGGCTATATTTCCATTGTACTAAAATGCATTCATTTTCAATGGGTATATATGCGGCTGAAACAGGTAGCCTATTGCATCACAAATTTTTCAACATTAACATATTAATATAATGGCCTTTAGAAAATTGTTTTTTTGAGGAGGGGGGGTAGTGCACTTTAGGCCCCTGTGGTGTGGTCTAAGCTTGTCTTTAATGGCATTTTTTTTTCATTACATTACTTTTACTTTTGTACTTTAGGTAGTTTTGAAACAAGTACTTTTACACTTTTACTTAAGTAAAAAGCTTGAGTTGATACTTCAACTTCTACAGGAGTGTTTTTAAACCCTATTATCTATACTTCCACTTGAGTAATGAATGCGAGTAGGCTACTTTTGACACCTCTGAAAATAAGATATTTTAATGAATAACTAACATTCCCTTTCGGGGAACTCGAGCTGCGTCGAAACGCTGTGAGAACGCCTCTGCGTAAATGCGTCGTGAAGCGCGTGTAGAACCAATCCATCGGGAGATCGATCGTCATCGACCGGAGACTATAAAAGGTCCGCGAACACAAACAGGAACTAGCTTCTGTGCCTTCAGTAAGCGATCTGTGTGAACCTGTCTGTCTATTTGGTGTTTTTGTCTGTCCATTAGAGAGAATTTTCCACCTTTGTTAAATATATCTGATATATATTTTATAACATAAAGAGAAAAAGGAGATTATGGCGAGTGAACAGCATTTCACAGTGTGTTCATCCCTGCCCTCAAAATATATATATTGCGTGTGGGAAACACACTCATTGTGTATGGCTGTTTGGGAGCGCAGCACGCTCAGGCAGCCCTTGAGGGGGCCGCTTGCGAGCATTTTTTGAGCGGCTTCCGTTAAGAATGCTGCGCTCCCGCCGGGCACTCTTCGAGGAGGGTGCTTCGGCTCGTGTTCCCCGCGGCTCGGTCCCGCTGCTGCCGAGGCAGAGCGGTGGCTTCAGTCGTGGGGTTCACACATGGACTTTACAGAGGGGTTTGAGACGGGCCCAGCCTTATCTCAGCCCTCACCTGTATCGTCCAGTGTCTCGTCTCGGGGTTTGGAAGCCCGCTCTGCGGTCTCTTCCTCCCCGGGCGGGGCACCGGTGCTCCAACTATCCAGCTCTGAGGAGGTGGACGTTGAGAGCATCGCGACTGAAGACTCGCCACTTCAGTCACCCGCTAGTGAGTTGAGGTTCTCACGAGAGCTGTGGCCAGGTTAAATATAAAAATAAAAAACGACTGGCTGGCGGAAATATCTGAATCCCATCGAAATCAGAGAAAACGAAATTAGATGAGCGATTCCTGCCCTCTCGTGCAAAGCATCAACTTCCTGCCGTTCTTCCCTGACCTGCACACCGAGGTGTCTAGGTCATGGAGGAAACCGGTATCATATAGAGTGTTCAGCCCACATACATCTGCATATAGTAATATATTTGGGCTGAGACACTATGGTTATGGGGCGATGCCGAAGATCGAAGAGACGCTTGCGAGCTATCTCTCGCCTTCAGCTGCATCGTCCCTGGCATTTCCCCTCCGAAGGAAATCGGTGCTTACCTCAGCACACGGTACCCGTCTTCCTTCGGTGCCCACAGGGGGCCACGCTGCTAACCCCGCCGCAATGTCAGGGCGCAGAGGGTCTCCGCGGGCCACCTGAGGGTGGTCCGTCCCCTCCTCGGAGGGCATGCGAGCAGTCAGGTCAGGTGTTCCCTGCCGGTTCGCCGTTTCAGGGCACTGCACTCGCTGCTCAAATTACACCAGAGGCCAGCCTCGAGAGGCTGGTTCCCTTAGTTTCCCCTCCATGGGAAGACGGTGCTTACCTCAGCATACGGTACCCGTCTTCCTTCGGTACCCTCAAGAGGGCCGCGCTGCCAACCCCGCCGCAATGTCGGGGCGCAGAGGGTCTCCGCGGGCCACCTGAGGGTGGTCCGCCCCCTCCTCGGAGGGCAGGGGAAACAAAAGGACGCTGAGGGTAGTCCCCTCCGAAGGGAAACGGTGTTTACCTCTGCCTACGGTACCCGTTGTCCTGCAGCGCCCTCTGGGGGCCGTGCTGCCAACCCCGCCGCAATGCCGGGGCGCAGACGGTCCCCGCGGGCCACTCGAGGGTGGTCCGCTCCCCCTTCGGGGGGCTCCCAAGCAGTCAAGTCAGTCGTTCCCTGCCGGTCCGCCGCTTCAGGGCACTGTGCTTGCTGTTCAAAGTACACCAGAGGCCAGCCTCGAGAGGCTGGTTCCCTTAGTAGATTTTCTAGACTAATGGAAACGTCTATTAAATATATCTTGTTGGGTCCTGCAGATAATCGAAAGGGGGTATGCCATTCAATTTAAAGGGCGGCCACCTCCTTTCAGCGGTGTCCTACCTACAGAGGTGGGCCCGGAGCAGGCTCTGGTGAGGGCACAGGAAGAGACACTCCTGCGAAAGGGGGCTATAGAAAGGGTTCCTCCTCCCGGCAGGGAGTCTGGGTTTTATAGCCATTACTTCATCGTGCCAAAGAAGGATGGGGGCTTACGCCCGATATTAGATCTGCATCTCTTAAATCGCTCAGTGGCCAAGCTCAAGTTCAAGATGCTCACACTCAGACAGATTGTGTCGCAGATCAAATCGGAGGTTTGGTTTGTCACCATAGACCTCAAAGATGCGTATTTTGTCTCCATCCTTCCACATCACAGGAAGTTCCGGAGGTTTGCCTTCGGGGGAGAGGCATACCAATATCGTGTACTTCCCTTCGGTCTAGCTCTGTCACCCCGCACATTCACCAAGTGTGTGGATGCAGCTGGCGCCGTTGCGTCTGTAGGGCATCCACATACTGAATTATATCGACGACTGGCTGATTCTAGCGAATACAGAACAGATGGCGGTTCAGCATCGAGATGCTGTTCTCGCACACATGTCGAAATTGGGGTTGAGGCTGAACGCCAAGAAGAGTGTGCTTTCTCCGGCTCAGAGAACCACTTTTTTAGGTGTGGACTGGGATTCGGTAATTGTGCGGGCGCAATTATCGCCAACACGCATAGCATTGATCCTGGCAGCAGTCAAAGAGCAAAAGCTAGACCGGGCCGTCACTGTGAAGCAGTTCCAGAAACTGTTAGGTCTCATGGCAGCAGCGTCCAACGTAATACCTCTTGGCCTACTGTACATGAGGCCACTGTAGCGGTGGCTCAAAACAAAAGGGTTCTCCCCGAGGGGAAATCCGCTCTGCACGATCAAAGTCACGCGGCGATGCTTACGTGCTCTGGTCATGTGGAAAAACCCGGGGTTCTTATCTCAGGGTCCCGTGTTGGGGGCTCATGTTCGTCGCGTAACGCTAACGACAGATGCCTCTCTCACGGGCTGGGGGGCGACCATGAGTGGTCACTCATCCCAGGGTCTATGGCAGGAACATCAGCGGCACTGGCACATAAATCGGCTAGAGATGCTCGCAGTGTTTCTGGCATTGAAACAGTTTCTGCCCGACCTCAGGGGCCACCATGTGTTAGTCAGGACAGACAACACATCGGTGGTCGCCTATATAAATCATCAGGGGGGTCTGAGGTCCCGTCCGTTGGACAAATTGGCACGTCGGATCCTCCTGTGGGCCCAAGGGAAATTGCTGTCAGTCAGAGCAGTATATATCCCGGGGGTCCTGAATCAGGAAGCAGACAGCCTGTCGAGGCAGGGGCCGAGGCCTGGGGAATGGAGACTCCACCCAGAGGTGGTGGAGCTCCTATGGAAGTTATATGGGAAGGCAGAGATAGATCTATTTGCTTCGGAGGAGAATTCTCACTGCCCGCAGTGGTTTTCTCTGTCCCATCCAGCCCCGCTGGGGTTGGATGCCATGGTACAGGAGTGGCCGAGGCTACCCCTGTACGCCTTCCCCCCGATTGTCTTGCTTCCAGGAGTTCTGGAGAGGGTACGCCGGGACGGGGCCCAGGTACTTCTAGTGGCTCCGTACTGGCCGACCAGAATCTGGTTTTCGGACCTGATATCTCTCTTGGAAGGCTCTCCGATGGAGATTCCGACCAGGAGGGATCTACTCTCTCAGGCGGGTGGGAGATTCCTGCACCCACGCCCAGAGATGTGGAAACTATGGGCTTGGCCTCTGAGGGGGCCAGGCTCATAGAGGAGGGTCTCTCGGCCGAGGTCATTGAGACCATCTTTCACTCCAGAGCTCCATCCACGAGGAAGCTGTACGCTTTGAAATGTAAACTTTTCTCAGCATGGTGCAGAGAACGCCAGTGGGACCCAGTTAACTGCCCGGTTGGTACAGTGCTGGAGTTCCTGCAGGCAAGGTTCTCAGCAGGGTTGACCCCCTCCACAATAAAGGTGTACGTGGCAGCCTGGGGTGCCTTCCACGTCCCTTTGGGTGGAGTGTCTTTGGGAAGACACCCTCTTATTACACGTTTCCTCCGTGGTACCTTAAGGTTGAGGCCGGCTATGCACTCGAGGGTCCCAGCATGGGACTTGGCCATTGTCTTGCGGGGCTTGTCTGAGCCTCCGTTTGAACCCTTAGAGGAGGTTTCGGATAAGTTCCTCACCCTCAAAACTATCTTTCTTTTGGCCATATCATCTCGCAAAGAATAGGAGATATTCAGTCTCTGTCGGTTGGGCCCTCATGCCTAGAGTTTGCGCCTGGGATGGTAAAGGCTTTTCTGCATCCCAGACCGGGTTATGTCCCCAAGGTTCCTACGAGCCCACGGGGCCCCATAACTCTCCAAGCCTTCTGTCCTCCTCCTTTCACGACGTCAGACCAGGAAAGACTAAATCTGCTGTGCCCTGTTAGGGCGTTAGACACGTATGTCCACAGAGCTGTCTTGTGGAGAAAGACCGATCAATTGTTCGTCTGTTTCCGAGCCCCAAGGGGGGGCTCCAGTGTCTAAGCAGAGAATGAGCAAGTGGGTGGTCGAGGCCATTTCACTTGCTTATGAGGCGGCCGGGCAGCCATCTCCACTGGCTGTCCGGGCGCACTCTACCAGGGGTATGGCTGCTTCTAAAGCACTTTTGTCGGGGGCTTCCCTCCAAGATATCTGTAATGCGGCAGGCTGGTCTTCGCCGCTAACTTTCGTCAGATTCTACGAGTTAGATTTGGCATCTACTGTTGGGGCGCAGGTACTCTCGTAATCGTGTGCGCTTCGGCTTCACACATACGAGGCACTTGGTCCCATGGCGATGTGGGTATAAGCGTTCTCACAGCGTTTCGACGCAGCTCGAGTTCCCCGAAAGGGAACGTCTCGGTTACGTATGTAACCCTAGTTCCCTGAGGGAACGAGACGCTGCGTCGCCCTGCCATACTCCCGGCATGCCCGTGATCACTTACTTCAGGCTTTATCAGAAGCTAGTTCCTGTTTGTGTTCACGGACTTTTTATAGTCTCCGGTCGATGACGTCATCACGTCGGCGACGTCATCACGTCGGCGACGATCGATCTCCCGATGGATTGGTTCTACACGCGCTTCACGACGCATTTACGCAGAGGCGTTCTCACAGCGTTTCGACGCAGCGTCTCGTTCCCTCAGGGAACTAGGGTTACATACGTAACCGAGACGTTTTGCAGCCATTGAAATCCATAGTATTTTTTTTCCTAATATAGGAATCAATGGTTACCAACATGAATTAAAATATCTTCTTTTGTGTACAGCAGAAGAAAGACATTTTTTCAGGTTTGGAAAACTTGAGGGTGGGTAAATAGGACATTTTCATTTCAGGGTGAACTATCCCTTTAAATAATGTTTTGTTGAAAACCTAAGCTCTTTTATTCTTCAAGATTAACTTATTTGAATGTTATGTAGTTTCACCGAAAATGACCTGAGATTTAGGCCATGTCCACACTAATGTGTTTTCATTTGAAAACTTATGTTTTTCTCTCCGTTTTGGCCTTACGTCCACACCAAGACAGCGTTTTAAGTCAATGAAAACGTATTGTTTTGAAAACGCCCTCCAAAGCGGATACATTTGAAAATGCTGTCGCGTCGTAGTGTGGACTGTGAAAACGGAGGCTTTTTAATACGATGATGCGTTTTTAGCCATGTGGTGCAGTCATATGACCAATTCAGCCAAGATGGTGAACGACATTGTACAGCAGCTGTTTTGTATGCTTTTTTGACAGCCTTGTTAAATGTGGCAGAGGGCGCGTGGTTCAGCGAGGTCTGCAGCGGGAGAGAGAGGCGGGAGACGAGTGGTTAGTGAGTGGGTTGGACACAAATTACCAACACCTGTCTTTAGTTCTAGTAATTGGCGCGGGGAGAGTACAAGAGCCCTGTAGAGACGGAAGACAGTGAGAGAGAGAAGGACTACTGACGTGTCAGGCGGGCGAGTACCAAATACCTGTGAGTATCGAGGGGGGTACTTATCAGGCCTTGGTGGATTCAGGTTGTAACCAAACCTCCATTCATCAAAGCCTGATTCAATCAGGGGCATTGGATACAAGCCGCATGGTTAAGGTGCGTTGTGTGCACGGGGATGTGGTGGAATATCCGGTGGTCCCAATCTCTATTCAGTTTCGGGGGGGAAAGCATAGGGTCAAGGTGGCGGTTAGTCCCCACCTCCAGCATCCACTAATTTTGGGGACGAATTGGCCCGCCTTTCCGGTTCTATTGGGGGCTTTATGTGTGGATGCTTCTTGGGGAAATACGGTGCGGAGCGAGTGCAGCTGGGCGAGACTGAGCCAGGACCCCGGGCTGCTGCCTCAGAGGAACCGACCAGGATCGAGAGACTAATTCTCTCGGACCGGGATGACTTTCCTCTGGAGCAGTCCCAGGATGAGACATTAAAACACGCATTTAAGAAGGTCCGTTCCATCGATGGCCAGTCTCTCCGACCAGCTCTCTCGCTCTCCTATCCATATTTTGCCATTATAAAAGACCGGTTTGATCGAGTGACCCAAGACGCTTGGACAAAAATAGATACAACCCAGTTATTAGTTCCAAAGAGCCTCAGGGAAATGCTTTTCCACGCGGCTCATACAAATCCTATGGCGGGACATTTGGGACAGGCGGCTACACTGAATCGTCTCATGACCCAATTTTTCTGGCCAGGCATTCATGACAACGTGCGCAGGTGGTGTGCGGCGTGTCCGGAATGTCAGTTGGTGAATCCACTGGCCGCCCCAAAAGCGCCTTTGCGTCCCCTTCCATTAATGCAGGTCCCCTTCGCGAGAATTGCGATGGACCTCATCGGGCCATTAGAGCGATCCGCACGGGGACACCACTTTGCATTAGTCATAGTGCACTGATTATGATTATGCAACACGGTATCCGGAGGATGTAGCCCTCCGCAACATTTCCGCGGAAAGTGTTGCGGACGCGCTGCTTCGTCTTATCTCCCGGGTGGGGGTTCCGAAGGAAATCCTCACTGATCAAGGCACGCGTTTATGTCACGTACGTTACGCGAGCTGTACGGGTTATTGGGCATTAGATCGATTTGAGCTAGCGTCTATCACCCACAAACAGATGGACAGAAAGTTCGTACAGGATGACGCCAAAAATTGGGATAAGTGGTTAGAACCACTCTTATTCGCTGTGCGGGAGGTCCCACAAGCCTCCATGGGGTTTCCCCCCTTTGAGCTCCTCTATGGACGCCAGCCCCGAGGGGTACTGGATGTCCTGCGAGAGACTTGGGAGGAGGGACCTTCTCAAGGCAAAAATGAAATTCAGTATGTGCTGGACTTGAGAACAAAACTCCACATGTTGGGGCGGCAATCACGGGAGAATTTGTTACAAGCCCAGAACCACCAGAGCCGGCTGTATAACAGGGGAACGAGACTGCGCAAATTTTCACCCGGAGAGAAAGTGCTCGTAGAGAAAGCGGCCGGTGCTGTACATTAGCTGCAAGCTCTCAAAGAGAGAGGCTAAGTACAGCACCATTTAGAAAGAGTGCCTGGCAATCAGGTGGGCCGTTCTCACCCTCCGCTATTATCTCCTGGGGCAGGAGTTCACCCTCTGTTCAGACCATGCCCCGCTGCAGTGGCTCCACTGCATGAAGGATACCAACGCGCGGATCACCCGTTGGTATCTAGCTCTTCAGCCATTTGAGTTCAAGGTTATCCACAGGCCGGGTGTTCAGATGGCGGTGGCCGACTTCCTCTCCAGGAATGGGGGGGGGGGGGGGGGGGGCTGCAGGCCGGACGGTTTCACGGCCTGAGACGGGCGGTGGGGGTATGTGGCAGAGGGGGCGTGGTTCAGCGAGGTCTGCAGCGGGAGAGAGAGGCGGGAGACAAGCAGTAAGTGAGTGGGTTGGACACAAATTACCAACACCTGTCTCTAGTTCTAGTAATTGGCGCGGGGAGAGTAAAAAAGAGCCCTGGAGAGATGGAAGACAGTGAGAGAGAGAAGGACTACTGACGTGTTCCCCCAGAGTTCCCGGATGATCGCAACCTGGAAGTGATTACGACGAATGATTGAGTTGAGCTTGCACTGTTGTGCCAACACGAATTACCTTGAGTTTATAAATAAAACGTCAGTAGTCCAGCCGACCCCTGTGTCCTCTTTCTTACCCCACCTTACCATTTATCCGGATTAGTGTAGACGTAGCCTTATGTAATGGTTTATGGTCATAGCTCAGAGGTTTTTATTCCTCTGCATGTTTAGCTCAACACACCTGCCTGAAGTTTTCATTGATCGTAATGACCTTGATCTGGTGCTTCAGGTGTGTTTAATTAGGGCTGGAGATAACCTCGGTGGGAAAAATCTCACACACTTTCTTTTGATACTGAGATTTTGGAAAACTAAAATAAATATACAGAATTTTACAGTACTATAATCAGAGTGTGAATATTTTGTGTTGAGCATTTTTTTTAAAGTGAATCATAGTTCAATATTGATTCAACATCAGTGATGTAGAATCAATCATACTGTAATGTTGATTCAAAAGCATTACCATAACCATTTTTATTTCACCATTGATTCAACATTAAATGCAGGTGCAAACGCATGATAATGAACTAACATCAGTTCATAATGTTGATTCAATAATATTACAATCGATTTTTTGTTGAAATATCAACATTGTTTCAACAGTCTTTATACTTGTTTGTGACCCAAACCCCAAGATACTTCACTTTTCTAATGCTAATTTTGAAGGGAACTGAGTGTAAGGATAACAGGCTGACCCCATCACCAACAGGCATTAGTTCACTTTTCTGGATATTAAATTTATAGCCAGATATTTTGCAGAATTCTGTAAGTAGGGTCACCAATTTGGGAAGGCTTGACAGGGGTTGTGACAGGTATAATAACATGTCATCCACATAAAGCGAAACCTTACGTTCCAATCCTGCCTGCTGAAGGCCCTTGATATCAGCTCTTTGAAAATGTGGTTTAATTGAATTTTGTTTAGAATGTATAATGTTCTTATAATAAGAAATTGGGTCTAAATTTACTCTCTGCTTAATTAGAGCAGGAAAGTAAAGCCTAGTTCAGACTGCATGATTTTCAAACTCGTCGGGTCACTGCTCTTTTCACACTGCATGACTATCTAGGGTATCATTCAGTCACTGGTGTGTTCACACTGCATGATGGTTTGGCGACAGAGGAGTTCACACTGCTTGACTGAACAAGAGGAAGAATCGCAGACAACTCTCTCTCTCCGGTGCACAAACTACGTTTCCCAACTACACGGGCGATGTGACAAGTAAACAACACAAGATCACACGTGCGTCAGACCGGAGTTCTCGTGCAAGAATTGTTATTAAAAATGATAAACTGCACAAAGTTTGCTTCAAATTGTATGTACGCTGATTTGTGGACAAAAAAAAAAAAGATTATGGCGGAGGGAATTGTTGGAGAGACAGAGGTAGGCAGGATTGTGTTCTGCAAAAAGAGTTTGAGGTAAATAAATACTTTTGTAAGGTGCTGTTGCTGTGGCTGGATGTGCAAATGTTTGGGCTTTGTTTCTGTTTGATAGAATTGTAAATATATCTATTAAAATACTGATATTCTGCTCTATTACTCCTCCCTGAACCTCCTGCTGCCCTGTATCTCGCTCTTTCATTGGCTGTCGGTCATCGCCGATGTAATTTTCAGTCAGAACCCAGTTCACACAGCAGGAGTTTCAATCGCAGACAGCTCCAGAAATTTAGCATGCCAAATATCTCACCGGCGTCAGCGATTCTCTCTGATCACGTCTTTGATTATTCACACTGCGTGATTGTCACTCACGAGCACGAGCACTAATTTGTCTATTATCTTGGGCTTTTGTCGGCGATTTCGCAAATTTCGCCTGACGGCGACTCAAAATCGGAGCAAAAATCGGGCAGTGTGAACTAGGCTTAAGAGACCACAGATAATAATTTATGTGGGGTGGGGATGTAGTGGGGGGACCCTAATTGGTTAGAATTCATCCAGGGGGGTGGGCAAACACATTTTTAATCTCAGAACACGAACAAAGAAATCATTTGAAATTAGAACATTCAAGTCAGTCTAAAAGAGAGATAGACAATCAGATGATTGAGGCAGACCAAGATCTGAGAAAATGGGTTAATTTAATTCAAGCCATCTAAAACTCTCCCATCACTTTCCTTTCTTTTACTTACATTTTTTTTTTCTGTTAAGGCTTGTGTTCTAAATTAAGTTTCGCCACAAAGTTTCTCTCGACAGATTTACAGCCACGCGCACTCCAACTTCAAACAACACCCACAAGACTTTTCATCCAGCCGCCAACATGGCTCTGGCTTCCCAAGACTTCCATCAAAGACAGGCAAGACCGTCAGAGAATCACCGAACCTGGCAAACCCCTAGCCAGGAATCCCAGAGCAAAGATACGAGCTACAAACACAAGTAATACCTCCAGGTTATAAACTGAACTGGTGCAATAATATCAAATTTAATAACTCTGCCTAAGCAATGATAGGAGGGTTAAGTTAATGATTGGTGGTTCATTCAGGTCATGTTGTTGTAACTGCATATATTGCTAAAAACATGGGAGTTCATCATTTCTCTCTTTCGTGAAATGTATTCTTTCCTCACTTTCTTTCTACAATGCATGTGAATGTGCGTTTTCGTGTTAGATGTTTTGTTTATATTTAAAGAAAAATGTTCTTGTGTTATGTGCTCACAAATGTGTCTTAAACTGCTGATCTTTGTTACCTGGCTGTTAAATAGTATTTAACGATTGTATGGATATTTATAGCTGCTGCAGAGTTGATAGTTCCAGCCCGTTCAAATAAACGCTGGACAAATAATTTGCTCGTTCATAAAATAGACTCTTTTAAAATTCCCTTTGAATTCTTAAATAGATTAATTTGAGCTAAATACACTGTTAGCATTTGATGTCATTTTTACAGTAAACTTTACAACAAATTGTATTACTTTTTTATTGTAAATGCTCGATTGCTCCTGTCTGTCTGCTGTTGCTGCCTGCCTCAGTGTTTGTAGCTCTGTATAGCTGCGTTTGAATCTCTATTTGATATATTTTATTTATCTATACTGTTAAATATAACTTACTCATCACTATATATTATTTAATATAGCCTATCAAGTTAAATTTGACATTGCTAGCTTTTAATCTAAATCACTACCATATGTTAGCTTTTTGCTAGCCTGGTCGCTTTCCTGTAATGGGAAATGATGATGGACAAACAGAGTGAAGTTCAATCAATAGTCTTTTAATGAATAGGACTCTTGTCCTCAGAAAACTCACAACCCAAAACACAGGCCTCTGATATAGGCCCAAAGTAGTCACTGTCCTGGTCTGGGAATTATGTTGCATTGTCTACCCTGGAAGGGTGGGTGAGACACCAGCAGCCCGGTGGGGAGCTACCCGCCGCAGAGGCGATCACCATGCTGGTGAGGAAACACAGCCCTCCGAGGCGAGTGGGCAGAGACCCAGTGTTAACAGCGGCCTGAGAAGTGCTTAGCGACGGCAGAGGGTGAGCGCAGCGGAGGGCAGGCGTAGAACAGGTACTGTGCAAATAGGCACAGCTGGGTAATGCTTGTTCTAAGAGAGATCTACTCACAGTGGTGACGAAGTAACAGAGTGGTGATAGTACGAGGCAGGACAGGACAGGACTGGAGCGTGTGGTGACTAAACGTAAGACACCGCAACACAACGAATACGGTAAGCCATGTCTTCTTCTCCTGTCATTGTCACATGCACTGCATGCTACATGTTTAGCATATCTATGTCCGTTGGCGAACAAGGCTTCACATGTGATAAATGTAAGGAAATAATCAGGCTGACAGAGATTTCAGAATTAGAGACATGCATCCAGACTTTATGTGAGAGTAGTAAGAATGTAACTTTGGATGCGACTAGCTTAGTGAACACTCATTGTTTGGTTCCGGCTGAGCCCTTGCAGCAGGGCAATTGGGTAACTGTGAGATGACATAGTCTCAGATCAAAAAAACACTCTTCTGTTCCGATTAGAACATCAAACAGGTTCTCCCCACTCAGTGACGCACCCACTGAGGATCCTGTTGAAAGAGCCCTAGCTATTGTCGATTCTATTACACGGAACGTGAAAATAGAGACACCAGCCACCATTGTCACATGTTAACCCAGAGCCAGAGCACCTGACATCAAAGCAAATTTAAAAGTGCCTCCTAAAGCTAATCGTAAATTCTCTAAGATTATTATTCACATCGGCACAAATGATGTTCGACTTCGCCAGTCTGAGATCACCAAAATTAACATTAAAGAGGTGTGTAAACTCGCAAGTACAATGTCAACGGCAGTCTTTTTCTCTGGTCCCCTCCCTGTTAAAAGGGGTGATGAAATAGTTAGCAGATTATCATCACTCAATGCCTGGTTGTCTAAGTGGTGTCTGCAAAATAACATAGGGTTTATAGACAATTGGAAAAGTTTTTGGGGCAGACCTGACCTGTTTAAGATAGACGGCATTCATCCCTCCTGGGCTGGCTCTGCTCTTCTCTCTAGTAATTTGGCACATAGTCTTAGAGCAAAACCTTGACTCACTGGGGCCCAGGTCAGGAAGCAGACAAACTGGCTAAACCAACCATCTGCTAGCTGTCTCACGTCACCAGAGTCAGCTAAATCCCAGCACATAAAGACTCTTTCACCTAGATATAAGTTCCCCAAATTAGTAAATACAAAAAGCCATTAAAACCATTCAACAGTAAAAATGTAATTGATGTCCAACAAATAAACAACAGGGGAACAATTGATTAGCTCGGGTTGCTGAATATTCAATCCCTTTCACCAAAAGCGCTTATTGTAAATTATATGATTATAGATCATAAACTAGATGTGCTGTGTTTGACAGAAACCTGGCTAAAACCTGACGACTACATTACTTTAAATGAGTGCACCCCTCAAGATTATTGTTATAAACGCGAGCAACGTCTGAAAGGTAAAGGGGGAGGTGTTGCTGCAATTTATAATAATATCTTCAGCATTACTCAGAAGTCTAGCTTCAAATATAAGTCCTTTGAAGTTTTGGTGCTTCATGTCACATTGTGTAGTGTAAATGATAAATCACATTTTACATTTGTGTTGGCTACTGTATACAGGCCACCAGGGTACAATACAGACTTTATCAAAGAATTTGCTGGTTTTCTATCAGAGTTAGTTTTGGCTGCAGATAAAGTACTAATTGTTGGTGATTTTAATATCCATGTAGATAATGAAAAAGACACATTGGGATTGGCATTTAAAGACATTCTAAACTCTATTGGAGTTAGACAACACGTATCAGGACCCACTCATCGCCCTAATCATACTTTATGATACCGTTGAAATTCTGCAGCAGAGCGATATCTCAGATCATTACCTAGTATCATGTATACTTAAAGGGGGGGATGGGGGGGGAACCGTCAGTTTCAGTCAATCTCATGTCAATCTTGAGTACCTATAGAGTAGTATTGCATCCTTAATATCTCCGAAAAGTCTTTAGTTTTATTATATTTTTAAAAGAAAGATAAGCTGTACCGAGTATTTCCGGAGCTAAAGAATCATGAGCGCACAAGCTGCACAAGAGCTTCTGAAAGCTGACATCATCATGAGTGGAAAAGAAAACGTTACCCTAATAAACCATGGCTATCAATCAGATTCAACTGACACTTATATGATCCAGAATCAGATCCGGAGGCTGAAATAAATTGAACAGGAGAAGCAGCAAAAGCAGGACATCCATCTCTGTGGTATGTACTGTATTTAGTGGCCTGTCAACATTTGCGTCTGTTTTTACTCATGGTTCATGATGACATGATTTGGTTTATGGACTATTGTATGTGACTAAACCTTAGCAGTAGCAACCAAAACAGTTTTGCACGTCAGACTGTGTATAAAAAAAACAATGCAGCAGCGCATTTAAAAGTGCTTTGTGAGAACGTCTCTTAGGTTTATGTTTGGGTGGTTTTACAATAAACAAACTGACAGGTCAGCTAAACAAATGTATTTAAACACACACCATACATTGCATGCTTCGTTGATAAATTAACTATACACGATCGTGTTGATTACTTATGCGACGATAGCCAAAAACATAGACATTTGAAGCAGTTTTACTCACCGCCTGCTTCCAAAGCAGGACCTTGAACCTTTATTGTTGGGACCACTCCGCCAAAAACACACTTCTTTGGTAACATTGTTGATTTCATGAAGTTCTGTGTCAGCAGTGACTGTGGAGATCCACTTTTGCGACACGACTGAAGCGTGATGTTGTGACGCTTCTCGTCATTTCTGCGTTCAAATCGGTTCAAATGTGTTCAAATGTTCAGAAGTGTTGCAATAAGAAGTGGTTCTGCAGCTTGAGAGCAGTGTTTATGGGGCGTACATTTCCTTTTTCGCTCTGGTCACAAGCGCGCGCACCTTTTCGGGAGAAGAGCCCGTACGAGCCATACAAGGACATTCTCTGAAAAAAACTCTCAGAAACTTGTGAGAAACCGGAAGGAGTATGTTTGACACAGAAATACTCCATCAAACGTCCAATTTAGTTTTTGAAACTTTGTCCATGTTTAGGGTGGGAATCCAAGTCTTTAACAGTGTAAAAAGCTCAGTATGCATGAAACAGCATGCCCCCCCCCCCCCCCCCAAAGATTGCTTTGTACATAATCTTCCTCATCAGTTCCATCTCCTCGGCATTACAGATAGCCTAAGATAGCCTAAAAATTCAGTTTTACCTGAATTAAGTTGCAGGAAGTTACTACAAGTGTCGAAGTATTCATGAGCACGACACCAAACCGCAGCTGCTCCCGGTGAGCTGGATGGCCTCTTACATGGCTGACATCACCGTCGGTGTATGAATGGGTGAATGTGAGACAAAATGTAAAGCACTTTGGATGGTCATATAGGGTCTGTTAAAAGCGCTATATAAATGCAGTCCATTTTACAAAGCTCTAAATGGTTTAGCTTAAGCAACTGCATTTATCCCCAGTACTTAAGCGAGCTCTTAACACATTATACTCCACGTCTATTGCTGTCTCAAAACTCTGGCCAGTTGATAATACCTAGAATATCTAAATCAACTGCAGGCGGTCGATTCTTTTCCTATTTAGCACCTAAACTCTAGAACACTCTTCCTAGCATTGTTTCGGGAAGAAGACACACTCTGTCAGTTTAAATCTAGACTAAAATCGCATCTCTGTACTATTGCATACACATAGAACATTTTTTTATTTTTTATTATTCAGATCAATTGACTGATTGTTAGGCTGCATTAACTAGGTCAGCCGGAACCGGGAACACTTCCTATAACACCTGATGTACTCATTACATCATAAAAAGAGTGGCATCCACACTAATGTTAGTCTCTCTGTTTATCCCGAAGTTTACTGCAGTCGGTCCGGCGCAATAACTCCGATCTTTCAAGTATTCATACTCTAGTGTAATCGACGCGCCATCCTAAATAAACATTTCACTTGCGTGATACCCAGAAATGTTGAATATTCCGATTTAATATGATTTCTGACCTGTAAGGTTGCCAGAATTATAATCATACACTGTTTGTTAATAGGCCAGAGGAGAACTGGCACCTGACTGAGCCTGGTTTCTCCCAAGGTTTATTTTTATCCATCATGCCCTGATGGACTTTTGGTTCCTTGCCACTGTCGCCTTTGGCTTGGCTTGCTCAGTTGGAGACACTAAAATTATGATCCAAATTATTCAACTAAATATACAAATAAAATTAATTAATTAGGTCTTATTTAATTGTATAAACTATAATACTGATCTGCCAACATGGTCGCTCTATGATAAATTAAAATAAGCTGATAACATCACTGTTTTCTCCAGAACGACAGTACAGCCAAATCAAATTTTGTTGTAATATTGTCCTGTTTAACACTGTGAAGCTGCTTTGAAACAATCGTCATTGTAAAAGCGCTATATAAATAAAGTTGATTAATTGATTGATTGATTGATTGATTGATTGATTGATTGATTGATTGAAATGCATGATGGGAAATTTGTGGACAGTCCTGTAATTTTGTTGTAACTACACTGTAAAAGCATTATTTTACAGCCACCACATAGCATTGTGGGATTGCTACTATTTGAATTTTGGTAATTGCACAATGCTTTTGGAAGAAGGAACACATCTCAGGTAAGAAACGTTAACATAAAATCTATTTTTATAAGTCTATGGATATATTAATTCTGGTGATATGAGTGAGTGGTGATTGTTTCGTTTGGTATATTTCAATGACATTAGCCCCGACTTGACACTCCCGTTAAATAAACACCATAAACTGACTGCGGTGAAGCGGCGTCTTACTCAGTCCATACGGAAAAAGTTACCACATCCAGGTAGCACAAGGTCGTACAAGGTAGGAAATATTAAAAAAATTTATTTTGATATATTTCAGTATAATTACCTAGAGTAACGTTAAATCTCTATAAAGTTAGCTCAACTTGCATGATTCAACTCAAAATGATTCTTTTGTTCATTTTGCTGAAGGAGGTTCAAAGATCCGAGTCTGTAAAATATTCCAAACTTTGGATCTACTGTGTTCTGTGGAAAGTTTTTTATTGCGTGCTTGACATCTGAGAAGAACGTCACGTCTGCCTGTCTATATATATATATATATATATATAAACAGATAAACAGTGTAGACCTGTTTCCCTTTTACAGAGTCCCTACAGCTGTATTTGACACAATATTGTAATTAGAAATTCACATTGTTTCCCAAAACCTTGATACAATGTCCCCCTTATGTCATTTGAACTATGTTGGCTCATCAATAGGCTTGTTTGAGATGAGCAAAATCTGCGCCGAACCAATCACCGGTGATCAGCGTGAGATGCATGCCGGTTAGAAATGTGTCCGAGGGCGTTCTGCCTTGCTTTTATGTCATACTGACGTATGTCAAAAAACGTATTCTGCAGTCGGACGCAGTTGCTCTCCACTGACTGCACTGACCAAAAGCATGATGGGAAACAACTTGCTGACGACACAGCAAGGTTCTTTGCTTTGCACGGTTCTATGGTTCTTTTTTAAAAATGTTTGATTTTAAAACTCTGATATCATGTTTTTTAAATTATGTGTGAATATCCCCAAACTCTCGGAAAGTGTGCTTATCTCTCTGTGGGTTATGTGATTGTTGTCATATTTATAAACATATATAAAAACATGTATGTAATTAAAATAAAAATGATTGATAAACAGGTCTTTCAAATGGAAATAAATAACAAAAACTTTGGGTGTCTTGTTCATAATATTTATTTTCATATAAAAGCAACAGAACTTAAATTACGTCCAGTTTATCAGCAACATAGCGCACGAGTGCGAATCCCTGCGATATCCGCAACTGGTACGCAAAATAGGCACAGGTGTCTGATTCACTACGAGAAAAAAGAACTGTCCGGCTTGCCTGGACTTTTTCGACTCCTCCCCTCACTGCTGCTATATTTCAGGCGAGGCAAGGTGCATCTCAAACAAGCCTATAATTAGCCATGATGTCAGCCGAACTCAGCCCCGGCCACAACATTTGAGCTTGGGCAGTTTGGTCTGGACTTGATCCATAGAGGAGTAATTAGGCTTGTTTGAGATGAAATATAGGTGAGAGTAGGCGGCAACAATGAGGGGAGGAGTGAAAAAAGTGCAGACAAGCCGGACAGTTCTCTCTTCTCGTAGTGGATCAGACACCTACGAAATCAGTTGCGGATATCGCGGGATTCACACTTGTTGGTGATAAACTGGATGTAATTTAAGTTCTGTCGCTTTTATATGAGTGTTGTTTAAACCAATGAGAATTAAGCTGTGTCGTGAGCAAGTCATTTCCCATAATGCTTTTGCTCAGCACAGTCAGTGGAGAGCAGCTGCGCTCGACTGCAAAATTTGTGGGATATAATAATATTGTATATTGCATGTCAATGGGGTCTAATTAGAATTATCTCCCATTAACACGCATTATACGAGCAACAATTGGAGTTAAAAATCTTAATTTGTTGAAACAAACACACCTATATCTTGGATGCCCAGAGGGTAAGCAGATAAACATTTTCATTTTTGAGTGAAGGCAAAAACACCTGACACATAAGGTGTAAAAGAATGTGAAGAAAGGTGGATTTGTGTGAGTCTAGC
Source organism: Pseudorasbora parva (assembly GCF_024679245.1). Taxonomy (NCBI): domain Eukaryota; kingdom Metazoa; phylum Chordata; class Actinopteri; order Cypriniformes; family Gobionidae; genus Pseudorasbora; species Pseudorasbora parva. Next base: position 24,273,042 of record NC_090180.1, on the reverse strand, counting down.
TCTGCTGCTTAAACTATATGAATTCTTTATTCTTGAGTTCTGTCTGACAGGCCATTACTATTCAAAGGATAAGGTCGGTAGAGCACCGTCTAGACATCTGCCTCATTCACATTGGAAGCCTGGGAAGGACACAGTTCCATCTTAGTGAGTAATGGAAAAGTAGAGGAGAGTATTATATTATGTACAGTGGGGAAAATAAGTATTTGACACATCAGCATTTTTATCAGGATTTCTAAGTGGGCTATTGACATAAAATGTTCACCATATATAGCCATCAAGCCAAACATTAAATTCATACAAAGAAATCAGAACATTTAACTATACAAATTGAGTCATAATAAATAAATTGAAATTGACACAGATAATAAGTATTGAACACACTTTATTTAATACTTTGTAGAAAAACCTTTGTTGGTGATTACAGCTTTTAGATGCCTCTTGTATGGAGAGACCAGTCATCTCTATTGCTCAGGAGTGATTCTGGCCTATTCTTCCACACAAATGGTCTTTAAATCTTGAAGGTTCCTTGGGCCTCTTTTATGAACTATAATCTTCAGTTCTCTCCATATATTTTCTGGGATTTAGGTCAGGTGATTGACTGGGCCATTCAAGCAACTTGTTTTTCTTTCTTTAAAACCCCTTCATCGTTTCCTTGGCCTTGTGTTTGGGATTGTCTTGCTGAAATGTCCACCCTCTTTTCGTTTTCAGCTTTCTGGTAGATGGCAGCAGATTTTTATCCAGTATGTCCCGGTACATTTCACCGCTCATCCTGCCTTCAATAATATGAAGTCTGCCAGTACCCTGGCTGAATAGCAGCCCCATACCATGATGCTTCCACCCCCAAACTTAACTGTTGGTATGGTGTTCCTAGGGTGGAGGGCAGTGCCATTTCTTCTCAATTTTGCTTTCATCTGACCATACCATTGTCTTTCAATAATCCACAGGCTTCTCCAGATGCTCTTTCCATTTCCAGATAATGGCCCCCACAATGCTCACAGGAACATTCAGCATTCTGGAAATGCACCTATAACCATTCCCATCAAAATGCTTTTCAACAATAAGATAACAAAGATCTTGAGAGAGTTCTTTGCTGTTAACCATTATGAAGTCTTCCCTGTGTGCCTCCTAGGCAATGAGAAGCCTTTATAGGCCATCAATTAGGACTAAAGCAGCTGATATCAATTAGTACTGATAGGGGCAGGGTTTCTCTCTCAATACTTACAGATTTCAGGTTATCTCCTGTCTTTCTATGCCATTTTGCACCTTTTAATCTTCATGTGTTCAATACTTATTCCCTGTCATTTCAATGTATTTATTATGACTCAACTTGTATACTCAAATGTTCTGATTTCTTTGTATGAATTCAATATATGGCTTGGTGGCTACATCTGGTGGAAAATTTGTGTCAATAGCATGGGATTAGTATTATCTAGGGACCTCTGTGATTTAGAAATGACTCCCCCACGTCTGAGTTTTGCGTGGCACATTCGCACGGGATAAGCAAGCATGTGATTTTACTCGAATTTACTGACTTCTCCCGGATATGATGTCAAGACTTCGTTATATAGCTGTATGAAATTTTAAATAGGCATCGATATCATTTTGATTATTTTACAGTAGCCTAAGTTCTGTTTTTCATTAAGAACCATTCGATCAGATTAATCCCAAATTGATACTCATTCTAAAGTGATTGTATAATCCGTGCGGGCGCGGCTGCATGGGAATTCATAACGGTGCACATTATGAATGCAGACTTTATTCTTCGTGAAAGATAAAGATAGAAATGCTCACAGGAAGAAAAAAAGCTTGCAAAAATTATATACGATCCGTCTAATCCTGGCCAAATCACAGAGATGTCGATTCGCACAGTACTAATATTATCACAGGACCTCGGTGTTCAGCGAAATATGGTAGGTAATTTGCGGGGGAATTTTTACTTTACAAATTACAGACATGGCCGATTCGCACGGGATTAAGATCACAGACATTCTCTGCAATTATTACAAAAATCACCAGAGGTCCCTAGATGATACTAGTCCCGTGCGAATGGGGCTTTAGACATCCCCCTAACTGATAAAAATGCTGATGTGTCAAGTACTTATTTTCCTGGCTTTATGTCTACATAACAAGATCTATGAGTGGTATTTGTACACAATTTAGGATAAAGAAGGATAAGTCTGTTATGAACGGTACTTCGAAAGGAGTAAAACAAGGTAATTTATAGATTAGGGTCCAATTTTCACTATTAATGTGGCCTTTTGTCTTAAGTATTGGGTAATATTAAGGGATACAGGATAGTATGGAATGTCAAAGCTGTCAATGTTAAAAATCAATAAATCAATAAATAAATATACAAAGAAATGTGTAAAAGCTAAAATAAATAAATAAACATAGAAAAACAAAAACAAAAAACCTGAATAAGTATTTATACATTTATTCCCATATTTATGTATTTATTTATTTCCATATACATTTATTTATTTTTTTATTTATTCATACATTTATTCATTTATATTTTTATTTATTTTCACATTTATTCCTTTAAATGTATTCATTTCTATATGTATTTATTTCTGCATTTATTTATTTATACATTTATTTATTTCTGCATGTATTTATACATTTCTTTGAGGGTAGGGTAATGAGGACGGCAGGGTTTACCTCAGACATAGCAATCAAGCTCAGAGTAGGAGAGAGCGAAGCGTTGAGGCCACAGTGACATCTTGTGCACAACCACTGCAAATGATCCAGAACGCTGCGGCACGTCTTGCATTCAATGAGCCCAAAAGGGCTCATGTCACACCTCTATTCATCTCTCTGCATTGGCTACCACTCGCTGCCCGGATCAAATTCAAAGCCCTGACTCTTGCTTATGGATCTTCCACAAGCGCAGCACCCGCATACTTTGACTCACTCCTACGAGTCTACACAACAGAATCACTCGCTTCATTCAAAAGACAGGTAAAAACTAATTAATAATTAATTAATTAATTTTAATAAGTAATTAATTTTAAAAAAAAACACTTTCCTCCTCTATTTCTCCTTTCTTCTTCCCTTTTCTGGTTTTTGCTACTCTGAGCAGTGTACAAATCTTGGTATTTAGGGCACTTTTTGTGTTTCGTTGCCTCTTCTTGACGGATCGCTTCCTGTTCTCCTGAGTTGTAAGTCGCTTTGGATAAAAGCGTCTGCTAAATGCATAAATGTAAATGTAAATGTAAATGTAAATGTAAATGTAAATGTATATGTGTGGCCGAAATACAATAAGTATAGTCTACTGATGTTGATACTCTCTGTGATGAAGGACTTGGATAGGTATATGGCCAAAATCTTATATCACGGGTTAAGTCATATCACCCTAACTATGGCCTACTGTGTTGTAAAATGTCCTGGGCTGACAAACATGAACAGCATCTTCAACAGATCTGATAACAGGGACTTAGAAATGGAAACGCTTGATATTTTCACATGGAAAGGAAGCAGCGCACATATAGGTTACCGTGAAGTCCACCCAAGCATATTGATCAATGCATTAAACCTCATAAAAAATATGAACCAAAAATCCAAAAATATGGCATGATGGAATCAATGAGGTGATAAGTTTAATACGTTTAATCTGATACTAAAACAGACAGCAGGTGGCAGCAAGTCACTGTCGTAATGAGTGAGTTCAATCCATTCGTTTGATTCCTTAAAATACAGAAATCAAAATAGTTTCACTTTGAAATGCCTCACAGCACTGAAGAAAACTCACTCGCTACTTCCGGTTCACTTGGACTTTAAAGTGATTCAGCTGTATATTGTTTCTGATCATTTCTATTTAGGCCTATGCTTTATTTAAAATAATTATAAAACTATATTTTTTTTTTTTTTTTTACATGACCAATGACCAAATGCTCAAAAAGTTGGCAGAGAAGGGGTCATGTTCGGGGGAACAACACAATTGTTGATATGCTATTTTTCGGGGCCATGAATTTAATGCACAATGTTTGTTAGCCCAGGACATTTTACAACACTGTAGGCTATAGTTAGGGTGATATGACTTAACCCGTGATATGAGATTTTGGCCATATACCTATCCAAGTCCTTCATCACAGACAGTATACCCATCAGTAGGCGATACTTTTTGTATTTCGGCCACACCGCAAGGTGTCTTAAGATAAGACCTAAGATAGAACATTTCTGTAATACGCCTTCTGGTCAAGAAAATCTCCTGGGGGCGTATTACAGAAATGTTCCATCTTAAGTTAATTTAGGATTTGTCACAATTTCGTATTACAGAAGCAAATCTTAACTTGATTTTGGATTCTTATCCTATCTTACAAAATCTCATCTTTTCTGTAGTTAGGAAATCTTAAACAGCTCAATCGAGTTTGGTAATCAACTCTCAGGTCTGTTACCAAGCAACCAACAACTCGCAAACTGCTTCTGAGGTAAACCTAAAATCAAAAAAGGAGAAACAACAGCATGCTTTTAATTCCAGTGTGGAAGAAATGTATATTTTGATAACTTTGAAAAGTTAAAGCCTGTTTCATAAATCGCCTTTTAAAAAAAGAGAAAAAAGACAAGAAAACGTCTTGGTTACGTATGTAACCCTCGTTACCTGAAGGAGGGAACGGAGACGTACGTCAGAACTGAACCGACGAATGGGATCTTACTTTAGAGACCAATCCTACTTCGAGTGTTTAAAAACGAGCCAATGAAATTTGGCATGCGATCCACGCATTCCACTCTCCGCCCCGCAGCGCGGGTATAAAACGGGAAGTGGAATGGTAGATCAGCGCTTTTCCGGCTGAGGAGCCGACTGGTGACCGGACTCCCAGCGGAAGCACAGCATCTGGCGACGGGACGTACGTCTCCGTTCCCTCCTTCAGGGAACGAGGGTTACATACGTAACCGAGACGTTCCCTTTCAGTCGGTCACGTTCGACGTACGTCAGAACTGAACCGACGAATGGGATCCCTATGGAAAACGCCAGGATGCTGGCCCTTCCAGCGTCCTGCTTGAGAGCACTGCACCGTCTAGTATGGTACGGAAGTCAGGAGTGGAGTGTGCTCTTACACCGAACGGGCAAGGCACATCTTGGGACTGGTAAGCCAAGACTATAGCATCCACTATCCAGTGGGCTAACCTCTGCTTGGAGACAGCCTTTCCCTTCTGCTGGCCTCCGTAACAGACGAAGAGTTGCTCTGAGGTCCGAAGGCTTTGGGTCCGGTCAACGTAAGCGCGAAGGGCGCGGACCGGACACAACAAAGCCAGGGCTGGGTCTGCCTCCTCCGAAGGCAGCGCTTGCAGGTTCACCACCTGATCCCGGAAGGGAGTGGTAGGAACCTTGGGCACATATCCGGGCCGGGGTCTCAGGACAACGTGAGAGTTACCTGGCCCGAACTCTAGGCACGATTCGTTGACCGAAAGTGCATGCAGGTCCCCTACCCTCTTGATCGAGGCCAATGCCGTCAGGAGCACTGTCTTCATTGACAAGATCTTAAGCTCACAAGACACCAAAGGCTCGAAGGGAGGGCTCTGAAGTGCTCTGATCACTAGAGCTAAGTCCCAAGAGGCTATCGAGGATGGACGAGGAGGATTTAGTCTCCTCGCACCTCTGAGGAACCTGACGATTAGGTCGTGCTTCCCCATGGACTTACCTTCTACTACATCATGGTACGCTGCTATTGCCGCAGCATATACCTTGAGGGTGGAGGGAGACAGCCTTCTCTCCAACCCATCTTGCAGGAAGGAAAGCACGACACTGATCGAACACCTTCGGGGGTCTTCCCGGCGGGAAGCGCACCACTCAACGAACAGGTTCCACTTCAGAGCATAGAGGCGCCTCGTAGAGGGGGCTCTAGCTGAAGCGATGGTATCTACGACAGCTTGTGGTAGTCCATCTAGAACCTCCGCGTCCCGTCCAGGGACCAGACATGAAGATTCCAGAGGTCTGGACGCGGGTGCCATAGCATGCCCCGTCCCTGAGAAAGAAGGTCCTTCCTCAGGGGAATCGGCCAAGGAGGGGCTGTCGCGAGGAGTGTGAGTTCCGGGAACCAGGTCCGGGTGGGCCAATACGGCGCAACTAACAAGACCTGCTCCTCGTCCTCCCTGACCTTGCACAGAGTCTGTGCAAGAAGGCTCACTGGGGGAAACGCATACTTGCGTAGGTCCCGGGGTCAGCTGTGCGCCAGTGCATCTGTGCCGAGGGTACCCCTGGTCAGGGAATAGTACCACTGGCAATGGGTCGAGTCCGGAGAGGCAAACAGGTCTACCTGTGCGGCCCCGAACTGGTCCCATATCAGCTGGACCGCCTGGGGGTGGAGTCGCCACTCTCCCGGAGGTGTCGGCTGACGAGAGAGCTCGTCGGCTGTCTGGTTCAGCACACCAGGGACATGAATGGCCCGAAGCGACCTCAGCTGCTTCTGACTCCACAGGAGGAGGTGGCGGGCGAGTTGGAGCAGACGACGGGAGCGTAGACCACCCTGACGGTTGATGTACGCAACGGCCGTGGTGCTGTCCGTACGGACCAGTACATGCTTGCCACGCAGCGGCCCCTTGAGGCGGCGGAGTGCCAAGTGTACTGCTAGTAACTCGAGGCAATTGATATGCCAATGCAATTGCGGCCCCGTCCACAGACCAGCAACTGCATGCCCGTTGTACGTGGCCCCCCAGCCAGTGGCGGAGGCATCCGTGAATAGCACAGCATGCCTGGACACTTGTTCTAGGGGCACCCCGGCCCGGAGAAACGAAGTGTTGGACCACGGGCTGAAGGTTTGGCGGCAGTAAGGAGTCACTGGGACCCGGTACTGACCGCTCTGCCACGCCCCCCTCTGGACTCGGCCATTGAGCCAGCGTTGAAGCGGTCTCATATGAAGCAATCCGAGCGGTGTGACCGCGGCTGCAGATGCCATATGCCCCAGGAGCCTCTGAAAGAATTTCAGTGGGACCGCTGTCCTGCTCTTGAACATATTCAAGCAGTTCAACACCGACTGGACTCGCTCCTCGGTGAGGCGCGCAGTCCGGTTGACCGAGTCCAGCTCCATACCGAGATAAGAGATCCTCTGTGTAGGACAGAGTTTGCTCTTCTCTCGGTTGACCCGAAGGCCCAACTGGCTAAGGTGACTGAGCCCCAAGTCCCTGTGTTCGCACAACTGGTCCTTCGACTGGGCTAGGATCAGCCAATCGTCGAGGTAGTTGAGAATCCGAACGCCGCGTTCTCTGAGCGGAACAATGGCTGCCTCCGCGACCTACGTAAAGACGCGGGGCGACAGGGACAGCCCGAAGGGCAGGACCTTGTACTGATATGCTTTCCCCTCGAATGCCAAACGTAGGAACGGTCTGTGTCGAGGGAGAAAGACACACGGAAGTACGCGTCCTTCAGGTCGATCGCTGCAAACCAATCCTGGGGACGGATGCATTGAAAAATGCGTTTCTGCGTCAACATTCTGAACGGGAGCTTGAGCAGGGCCCGATTCAGAACTCGCAGGTCCAGGATTGGTCGTCACCCGCCCCCTTTCTTGGGCACAATGAAGTAGGGGCTGTAGAACCCCGTCTTCATATCGGCTGGAGGAACCGGCTCGATTGCGTCCTTCGCCAGTAGGACCTCGATCTCTGACCTCAAGACATGAGCATCGCTGCTTCGCACGGAGGTGAAGAGGATGCCCCTGTACTTGGGCGGCCGGCGCGCGAACTGAATCGCGTAGCCGAGTCTGATGGTACGGATGAGCCAGCGAGACGGCATGGGGAGACCTAGCCAGGCCCCCAGAGACCGTGCAAGCGGGACCAACCGCACCACAGACGTGCCCGGGGTGGGGCAGCGAAGCGGAGTACTCTGGCCCGACTCGGGAGGCCCGGAGGCGGCCCGAAGTGTTGCCTGAGCACTCCTGGTTTGGACAGAGAGTGGGTGAGAAGGCCCGGAGGCGTCCTCGGAGCCCACTCTGCTGCCCACTGCCCGGAGGCAGGGAAGTGAAGCACTCAGCCCCGACCCGGGAGGCCCGTGGGCGGCCCGGAGTGTTGACTGAGTGCTCACGAGAGAGGCAGTGTGTGGGTAAGAAGGCCCGGGGGCATCCTCGAGGCCCACACAACTGCCCCCTGGCGACGGGAGGGTAGGAAAGGAGTGACAAGGCCCGTGGGCATCGCACACTGCCAACCTGACCCTCTTGGGGCCCAGAGAGAGAGGAAACTGCTCTTAAAATCTGGGTACCGCTGGACTCCGGAGAGCCAGTGGCAGAACCGTAACCAGTCAGGGCCCCCCGGTCCTCCTCCGGGGGGGTAGGAGAGGGATGCGAACATCGTCTCCCCCGAGCAGCTCCTGTTCTCCCTAGCCGGCCCGTCTCAGGGCCGCGTCCCCTTGCGCTTGCCTGCCAGTTAGCGGGCCCTGGACGGGTTGGGCGTCCCTCGCGTCCGGCACCCTGCTCCTCCAGTGGAGGCTGCTGCTCGGCTCTAGCAGGGTGGAGGCGGACGCAGGAGGGGATGCCCTCGGCGACGAGCCGGCAGAGGCGCTGCGACCGACGAACGAGCAGCTGGTCGTCGGCACCCTGGTGCAACGCCTCCGTCTGCTTCTGGGCCACCAAGAACTGCTGGGCAAAGTTCTCGATGGCGTCGCCGAGGAGGCCAGCCTGACAGACAGGCTTTTCTTGCGCATATCTGCCAGGCTAGCCCCCTGTTCCTGGACCACTAGTGTGGACATCGCCTGACCCAGGGAGCGTGCAGTGATTTTCGTCGCCCATAGGGCGAGGTCCAACACCGCACGCAGTTCCTGCACAACCCCTGGGCTGGGACTACCCCCGTGCGTGCAGGACAGAGGGCAGTGAGAGAGGGAAAACAAAAATCAATTTTTATTTTTTTATTTTTTTGGCCCTTATGGCGCTCCATATTCCCCTCTCTCCGATGCAGCAATTGACATCTGTCCTCTGCCAGAGCCAAAAATGAAACGCTAAGACCTTTTCTCTTAGGACCAGCGATTCCATCTTCAACTACCAGCAGGCATGCGAGACAGTGAACGTGGCCGTCAGAACGGCACACAGCGCACTGAACGCTCAAGCCTCTATGAAGAAGGCAAGGCGAACAATGCCCTGATGTGGTCGTGTTCTCATGAGAGAATTCGTACCACCCACAAACAGAGTCTCAGCATGCTTTTGATGCGATAGAGGAGTGGGGGCCCGAGGGGATTTACCCGGCGGGGAATCCCCACTGTAATCCTCAGGCCACCAGCGCTTATCAGCCAAAGTAGCCCTTTTCCAGTAACACTAGAAATGAACTAGATCGGGGGATAGGCGAAGGGACTCGACCCCATCTGAGGTTTCATAGTCTCGGCCGCGCATCTAGAGCGCTGACTGACGCCGTTGTTGTGACAACCACCGCTGTCAGCCGGCCGCTCGACGGCACACGGCGCGCTGAACACTCAAGCCCTTTATGAGAAGGGGGAGACGAACAACGCGCCGACGTGACCATGTTCTTTTTCGAGAACATGAATCACCCACGATCGCAATCTCACATGCGCTCGTGGCCGTCAAAGAGGACAGGAAACCGTTGCATACCAGGAATACGCGGTTTGAATGACATCTTGAAAAAGACGCAGGGTCAAACCGTGTTGCTCTTTTGTGAATGGAAACTGCTCTTTTAACGTGCTGAAGCACTCAGGGAGACGACCGCGGCTCCACACAGTACGATCTGCAAGCCTGCGTGAGCTCTAAGTGTGTGTGTGTGTGTGTGTAAACGCCCAGCGAACCAACAGGTTTGTGAATGGGAAACCGCCCACCGAACCAACAAGCTCTTTTAGTTTCACTTTTGCTCGGTCTCTCGCTGAAGCGCCGTATCACCCGCACTGGCAGTTCTCAGATCACTATTTAGAAGACTCGTAGTCAACACTCTTCGTAGAAACAGCAATAACTGTTCGGCTCCGAAGTAGAAAGCGCTGATCTACCATTCCACTTCCCGTTTTATACCTGCGCTGCGGGGCGGAGAGTGGAATGCGTGGATCGCATGCCAAATTTCATTGGCTCGTTTTTAAACACTCGGAAGTAGGATTGGTCTCTAAAGTAAGATCCCATTCGTCGGTTCAGTTCTGACGTACGTCGAACGTGACCGACTGAAAGGGAACGTTCAATATTCGCAAATGTAGGCACTGTCTCTAAAGTTGCATATGACATTTGTAAGTTATACACATTTTTTTACTTTAATAGCATTTGAACGGAATGACGGTATCAAAACCAACTGTAAAGTGTTCATCTATGTGTGAGCTATGATGCATACCTTTTACATAGTCCGTTCAAATGCTATTAAAGTAAGAAATGTGTAGCATACAAATGTCGTATGTAACTTTACAGAGATGGTCCTTAAATTTGTGAATAACAACGTCCAGCGACATTATGCCACAATGGACTTGTAGGCTAATGCTCCGTGACGGCTCGTTGGGCTCAGTAATGTTGGACGCAATTTGTCAACTAACTGCAAAATCATGTGTCGTGGGAGTCTGTATAATATTTAACGTTACAAGCATTTTATCATCAAAGCACAGCGCTAGCTGGGTCTTCCAAAAGTATCTCCACCATCAAAAAGTCACTGCTCTTCACATTATATAATTAATAAATGTAACGCTCTCTCGATAAAGGATTTGTGTACTGTGATTTTTACAGCTGGATTGCTAAAAGGTTTGAAGTTAGGACACCAGTGGGGTTGTCCTAAAGTTAAGAGAGCTTTTAGGATTTTTTGTCGAGTTAGGATGCTTCTGTAATCCCCATTTCCTATCCATAGTAAAGATATGATTATGCTATTAAGAAATGTCATTCTGTAATAGCCTTTGTCCCAAATTCAGTCCTAACTGAAATTACCATAGTTACCAAACAGATAAGATAGGATTCTAAAGTTATTTCTGTAATACGCCCCCTGAACTCCAAACTGAATGTTAGAATGGGAAAGAAAGGTGATTTAAGCAATTTTGAGCATGGCATGGTTGTTGGTGCCAGATGGGCCGGTCTGAGTATCACACAATCTGCTCAATTAATGGGATTTTCTCGCACAACCATTTCTAGGGTTTACAAAGAATGGTGTGAAAAGGGAAAAACATCCAGTATGCGGCAGTCCTGTGGGTGAAAATGCCTTGTTGATGCTAGAGGTCAGAGGAGAATGGGCCAACTGATACAAGAGCAACTTTAACTGAAATAACCACTCGTTACAACCAAGGTATGAAGAAAAGCATTTGTGAAGCCACAACATGCACAACCTTGAGGCGGATGGGTTACAACAACAGAAGACTTCATCGGGTACCACTCATCTCCACTACAAATAGGAAAAAGAGTCTACAATTTGCACAAGCTCACCAAAATTGGACAATTGAAGACTGGAAAAATGTTGCCTGGTCTGTTGAGTTTTTTTTTTTTTTTTTGAGACATTCAGATGGAAGAGTCAGAATTTTGTGTAAACAGAATGAGAACATGGATCCATCATGCCTTCTTACCACTGTGCAGGCTGGTGTTGGTAGTGTAATGGTGTGAGAAATGTTTTGGCCCCTTAGTGCCAATAGGGCATCGTTTAAATGCCACCGCCTCCCTGAGCATTGTTTCTGACCATGTCCATCCCTTTATGACCACCATGTATCCATCCTCTGATGGCTACTTCCAGCAGAATAATGCACCATGTCACAAAGCTTGAATCATTTCAAATTGGTTTCTTGAACATGACAATGAGTTCATTGTACTAAAATGCCCCCCCCCCCCCAATATGGGCCAACATTTCTAAAGAATGCGTTCAGCACCTTGTTGAATCAATGCTACGTAGAATTAAGGCAGTTCTGAAGGTGAAAGGGGGTCAAACACAGTACTCATGGCCCCGATAAATAGCCTATCATCAAGTATGTTGTGACCCCTTTTCTGACAACTTTTTGAACATTCGGTCATGTATTTTTTTTTTATATATAACGCATAGGCCTAAATAGAAATGATCAGAAACAAAAGTACAGCTGAACCGCTTCAGCACGTTGTGTTGTTTTTGATTTGTGTATTTTAAGGAATCAAACAAATGAATTGAACTCACTCATTACGACAGTGACTTGCTGCCACCTGCTGTCTGTTTTAGTTTTCATATTAAACATATTAAACGTGTCACTTTATTGGTTCCATCATGTCATATTTTTGGATTAACGTCACATTCATACTTTTAATACGGTTGCCCCTGGACATGAGGTTATGGAAGTAGGCTAAAGACTACCACCGCTTAATAGAAAAGCATGGTCTCTTTTCAAATGCATTGATCAATATGCTTGTGTGGACTTCACTGTAGCCTATTTGCGCTGCCTCCTTTCCGTGAAAGTCCCTCAGAGCCGGCCCAGCCACTAAGCGACCCTTGCAATTGCAAAGGGCCCCGTGGCCTGCAGAGGGCCCCCTAGAGAGCGCACGCACCTCGCCTCATCTGTTTGGGGAGGTGTTTATTATACTCGAAGCGCAGACTGGGTGCAGGCGTGATGAGACGTCATGCTCGGCCAGATTCGCCTCGAGCTTCTTCGGTTGCGGAGCCGCACGCAAAGTTACAAAATTTGACGTGCAAACCACCAAGCGAAATTGGGTCTCGCGCACTCCTCGTTGACGCAATTTTTGCCGCGCTCGTGCGGACGCGTCAAGTATAAAAAAGGCTTAAAGCTACACTGAAGTTGGCCGTTTGATAAATGCAAGTTAATTCTTCAGTTCAATATTTGTGTCTAAAAAAGGCACATAAGTTCCTGTAGAGATAGCAATACACATTCTCCTTTTTTTTGCCAAATAAATGAAAGCATGTCATCAATGTCTTTCTCTTGCTGTATCAAAATCTCACCTAGCTTTCCTCAGAGATAGTCAAGTTCAGTTTGTGCATGATTACATGATATATCCTGAATTGTGGATAAGTAAGCTATATATCATATTATGCTGAAGTAAATTTCTGGAGTGTTAACAAGTAAAAGCAAAAACAACAACAACAACCGTACAGAACTTAAAAACCGTGACCCTAAAGCCGTGATACGAACCGAACCGTGGCTTTTGTGAACCGTGCCACCCCTAATGTGTACCTAAAGCAGTTTTCATCAATTTTATTTATTGCTTTTGGTATTTATTCAAGTGTATTTTTTTGTTAACAGACAGAGAGTCCATTGCTTTTCTTGTTTTTTGGTTGTTTTGTTAATTTATTGTGGATATTTAAAATGTTTTCCGTATCAGAGTCTTTAGAGATAAAAGTTTATTGATCTTTAAAAAAGGTGTACCTGCATTATTATGCCATTATCATTATTTTAGATGAAAATGGGTTTAGAACGAAAAATCTTATCATTTATCGCAATAATTTCTTGACCAATTTATTGTCCAGCAAAATTTGTTATCGTGTGCTGTTTTTGCCTTTTAAACTCTGGTGTCAATTAAAAATGTTTCTTTGATGGTCAGTGAAAATCACTTTATCAGTCTTTTTATTCAGCAAGTTCATCCGTGTGTGTTCATTGCACTGCACTGCCATTCAGCTCAGTGGTATCATAATTTTCCTGTTAGACATCAAACATGGAACTCAACTCAAGAACTCAAGGTCTTTTATTGACGTTCTGTACATGTTACCACATAAGAACGAAATACGTACTCAGGACCAGCAGCGTAAAAAAAAGATAATTATCATACAGTAGGCTACATAGAATAATTAAAACATAATTTAATAGACTACAAAATTTTAAAGTAACATAGTAGATATATGTACAGTATAGTTATAAGGTAGTCATTGCTTTTCTTTAGGCCTTACTTAAAACGGTCAAGGGCCTCCAACCAAATTTTGCTTAGGGCCCCCAAAGGTCTAGGGCCGGCTCTGGAGTCCCTGTTATCAGATCTGTTGAATATGCTGTTCGTGTTTGTTAGACCAGGTTATTTTACAATACAGTAGGCTACAGTTAGGGTGATATGACTTTACCTGTGATTTAAGATTTTGGCCATACACCTATACAAGTCCTTAATCACAGACAGTATCAACATCAGTCAACACTTTGCTTTTGCCTACTCGGAGCTGGATTGCTAATTCTGAGATAACCCCGCCCTCCTCATTGCCCTATGCTCAAAGAAATGTAGAAATAAATGAATGCAGAAATAAATGAATGCAGAAATAAATAAATGTAGAAATAAATTAATTCAGAAATAAATAAATATAGAAATAAATAAATGTAAAAAGGAATAAATGTGTAATAAATTAAAATAGAAATGTACAAATAAATAGATAAAAGAATAAATAAATATGTATGGAAATAAATAAATAAATAAATATGGAAAATACATATTTTTCTTTTCTATGTATATTTATTTATTTATTTATTTGTTTATTTATTTTTTTATTTATTTTAGCTTTTTTACATTTCTTTGAATATTTGTTTATGTATTTATTTATTTTTAATATTGGCAGCTTTGACATTCCATAGATTTGGTAATGCAGAATAAATCATTAATATTTGCTTTATATAGCCAATATCCTAGTAATATGCATGCTAATAAGCAACTAGTTTAATAGTGAAAATTGGACCCTAAATTAAAGTGTTACCAAAAAGAAAACAAAGAAGACAAAAAAGAAAAGTGTTTACCAGCTTAGATCATATTCAACAGGCTTTGTTTCAAAAGGTGATGTTTCTTTGAGAATAAAAGTATTTATTTGAACATTTAATGATTATAATTCTCTTTAGTGTGGAATAGCCAGTTTAATTCATATAAAACATTACATGTACAATGTTCATCTGCACAGATTCCAATCAGTCTCCAGCTAATAACATTAATGTTTTTACAAATTAACTAAATATTCAATAGTTGAATATTTCATTGCTTTAACCTTAAAGGTTTAAAAGTGTTGTTTTACAGCAACCATTGCCAGGCTACTGGAAATTAATTCAGTAAAAACACACAGTGAAACCTCTCTGACCAGGCACAACATATAAATGGCAATTTCATCAGATTGCACCAATCCTATTCTTATTGTAGATGTATTTTATGGGACCCAGTTTACGTAGTGATCTCATGCACTCAGTGCTTAGAGTAATCAACATTTACAACTATTGTTTCAATCAAACCTCATCTGGTAATGTAAGAGCAGAGAGGCTGATATTTAGGTTTGTAGAATATGTGGCAGTGTCTGCATATGTGTGTGTGTGTCAGTATATAATGTAAATTATGTCCCATTTAAACTAAAATACCTATTCTTCGTTGCCCCATTGTCTTCTGAGGGATGTACTGCAGTAAAATGGCAGAGTAGTTGATTGGGCTACAGAGCGAAAACAATTAAAACAGCTGAGGTGCAAAACTGATGCGTGAATATACAATATGAACAGGCATTGGGCAAAATGACCTCATTGCTTTTATCTATGTATACACATGGTGTACAGCATTGGTACAGAGTTAGAGAAGATTAGTGGGTGTTTTTCGGTGTGCAAGTGGTAAATTCTTGTGTGAATGAGAGCCCACATTGCATTGAACTATGCTAAGCATCCCTCAGTCTTTTGTCTTTGGGTGTTTGCATATATTAATTAAAGATACATGGATTTAAAGTACAGAGGGGATTGTGGTTACCGCTGTTTTATAAAGTAGGTCACAGTGAAAATGTGATAAATAATGGAGGAGGACTCCTTACTAAAGCTAGACCCAAACTCCCACACAAGCTAGCAGTTAACGTTACAAACCATCAGCTTGCAGCACAACTAATACAAAAGCAATGAGTGCAAATGAGCATATCTCTTTATTGTCCACCCATTGGCCGTTTAGTCAATCTAGTGCCATTTGCAAACACAATATAATCTATAGGGTGTTATCACACCTGATGCATTGAGAAGCTGAGGCACCATCACTACCTCCTAGTCCACTTCAAAGAGTGTGAATTTGGTTCTTTTAATGAAGACTTAAGATATAAGCACCTTTAAAAGCAAGTTCTCTAATTATTTACTCATATTAATGTTTTTAAAAAAAGCAATGTTTTTGGCAAAAAAGTTGCTGTTTGAATTCATATACAGTATATTTAAATGATCAAGGTATTAACTGATATTTCAAATCACAAAAACAAACACACCTCTACCCCAAAAGGGTCTTGCCCCTATTTTGATATAACATATCAAATATACCCAAACATACATATAATAATAATAATAATAATAATAATAATAATAATAATAATAATAATAATAAATTTTATTTATAATTTATACTTTTCATAGATTTTATTTATAATTTATACTTTTCATTAAGAAGAATCTCAAAGTGCAACAATGGAAAAAGAGAAAAACAAATAACAAAAATGAATAAAATGTAAAAATACAAAAAAAAAAAAATACAAACAATCAACACATAAAAGCCTTTCTGAACAGAAAAGTCTTCAGTTCAGCTTTAAACTAGTCCAAGCTCAGCTCACTGGGGAGGAGGTTCCAAAGCTGCGGTGCAGCCAAGCAGAAAGCTCGTCCCAAATGGTATGAAGCCTGGTGGTGGGGATTTGAAGAAGCAGGTGGCCTGAACATCTGAGGGTGCAGGTGGATGATTTCAAAGTGATGAGTTCCTGTAGATATGGAGGTGCATGTCCGGTGATGCATTAATGTGTGAGCAGGAGGATTTTTTTAGTCAATCCGGGATGAAACAGGAAGTCAGTGTAATGAGTGTAAGATCGGAGTTATGTGATCATATTTACGCACACTCATAAGGACCCTGGCAGTGCTTTTCTGGATGTATTGAAGCATCTGGATATTTCTGCCAGAAATCCCACTGAAGAGTCCATTGCAGTAGTCCAGGCTAGTGGAGAAAAAGGCATGGACAAGTTTCTCTGCATCTGGAAAGGTTAAAAGGGGATGGAGATGTTTTAAAGGTGGTGGAAGGAAGTTTTACAAATGTGCTTAATGTGGTCATTGAAGGTCAGCTGTGGGTCAAACCAAACCCCTAGATTTGTGACTGAGGAGGAGAAAGTGATTACCCGGCCGTCAAAGATGAGCTGATGAGGGGTGCCAACCAGCAGTGCCTCAGTTTTACTGGAGTTCAGCTGGAGGAAGTTACTTCCCATCCATGCCTTTATCTCCTCAAGAAATGTGTTGAGTCGTGACAGAGCTGTGGAGAGGTTTGAGGCAGATTTATATAAAATTGTGTGTCATCAGCATAACAATGAAAAGATAGTCCATGTCTGCTGATGACAGGACTGAGGGGAAGCATGTAGAGGATGAATAAGATTGGGCCAAGAACTGACCCCCCACATGTAACAGGAAGCAGCCTGAACTCACATTCTCCCAAAATAACAGGCTCAGTCCTGTCAGAAAGGTAAGACTGAAACCACTGCTGTGCTGCTCCAGATAGTCCAACTGTATTGTGGAGGTGGTACAGAAGGATCAGCTGTCATAAGAAGGTAATTTGCCACCCTAAGAAGAGCAGTTTCAGTGCTGTGGGCCGAGTGAAAGCATGATTGAAACATCTCAAATAAGTTTTTTTTAGATGGTTGTGGCGCTGAGAGGTGGCTTCCTTCTCTCCTTTGACAGGAAGGTGAGATTGGAGATCGGCCTTTAATTAGCAAGGACCTCTGGGTCTAGGGTTGGTTTCTTGAGTATAGGACTGATGACAGCATCTTTAAGGGCAAGAGGGACATGACCAGTTTTGAGAAAGAGATTAACAAACTGGGTGATGATTGGGATGACAATGGGAATAAACAACTTGAGCACAACAGTCGGGATGGAATCCAAGGTACAGGTGGACGGCTTCATTTTCTTGATGGTTTCCTCAACATGAGAACATGGATCCATCATGCCTTGTTACCACTGTGCAGGATGGTGGTGGTAGTGTATTGGTGTGGGGGATGTGTTTTTGGCACACTTTAGGTCCCTTAGTGCCTATTGAGCATTGTTTAAATGCCACAACCTACCTGAGCATTGTTTCTGACCATGTCCATCCATTTATGACCACCATGTCTCACACATCCTCTGATGGCTACTTCAAGTAGGATATAATGCACCATGTCACAAAGCTCGAATCATTTCAAATTGGTTTCTTGAACATGACAATGAGTTCACTGTACAAAAGGGGAACTCATTGTCTGAGGGACTGTGTCCCTCACAGTCTCCAGATCTAAACCCAATAGAGCTTCTTTGGGATGTGGTGGAACAGGAGCTTCATGCCCTGGATCCCACAAATCTCCACCATCAATGGTGGACTCCTCCACAACCAGTAGATGGAGCTGTTCCTATTGGAGAAGGCATACACTGAGCAGTAGGTGGCCTACGGAGGTATGAAGTTGGCGGCTGAGAGGTCTCGCGGGTATCGAGTGGAATTGATAAAGTTGCAGAGTGGCTGTCGATCTGAGCTTAAGCTGGCAGCAGAGGGCGAAAGAGACAAAGTTGCCGGCTGACCCAGAGTCAAGGAGAGCGTCAACTGTAAGAGACCCCCCGGCAGCCATAAGGATTATAAAAGTAGTGAGTGGTTTCATCTTACGTATTGATGGAAGGATTGCACTCACCAGAGGATGTGCTGGATGGATGGCTCATTCACTGAAAAAATTGCCCGGGTGATCCAAAGAACAAACATAAATTCCTGGTCAGCTGTCTCTGCTGCTCAATCCTTGATAACCGGGATTTGTTGACCTGCATGGGTTTGTGGACTGGTTCTGGAGGGCTGACGAGCTCTGGTCGGTGGAGGGATGGAAGGCATGACAGCTGGTCCTGGTGTTTATCCACACACGACTGCATACGAGTGGCGAAGAATATGGAGAGTTGGATGAAACATTCTAAGCCGATGGTGTCCTCGTATGCAGCGAGATGCAGTCGCTCCCAAGGATCCAACCCCTGACGATATGTGGTCAGTAGTGACTGTTCTTTCCACCCACTGGAAGCTACGAGAGTATAAAACTGGATAGCATACTCGTTAACTGATTTAGTACCTTGCTTTAAATGTTATAGTTGCTCACTTACTGCTGACTCCCAGGATTGTTTGCCTAAGACCTCTTTAAAGTGGGTGATGAAACTGGAGGGCTTTGTCAGACAGCTTGGAGATTATGAACACTACCTTGGATCTCTCGGTGGGGTAGTGGTGCGATTGCATCTCCAGGACCAGCAAGCATTGGGGAAAAAATCCATTGCAGTCCTCCGCCGAATCAGAGAAGGGCACTTGTTTGGCCATTGGCGGTCACCGGAGGCGAAAGAGAAGCATTGTTGTTGCCGGAAGTGCATGCTGGAGGATGGTGGCGGTGATGCAAATGGCATGGTTGTAAGAATTCATTAGAGAACATCCACCAGTTCCTGGCTCATGATAGCACACTTTTGTAAAAAGTGTTCTGTTTGGTCTGTTCAGTCAAGAACTGTTCGGTCTTCTGTTACGGACAGACAGACACAGAGAACTGATGATGGTAAGAAACACAGTTTATTGAAAAGTGAGTTTATTGAAGAGTGATAACTGGATCAGGTGCATAGTCAGATAGATGATAGTTCAGGAATGGTGGATAAATGGATGGTAATACTCAGTATGCTTGCAGGCAGATTTGGAAGACAAGTTCCTGGAGCCTGGAAGACGGGGAAGCTAGGAGATGAAGACGATGGGACACACTGGAGACTAGGAAGCAGGTAAGTAACATGTTGGAAGTCCTATTAAAACCGAGACTGGACAGTGACTGACTGTGTGCGTGGGGCTTAAGTGTTGGCAGTGATGAGGTGATGATGATGTGCAGGTGCTTGTGATCAGTACTCCGGGGAATCAGTTGCTGCGTCCCAATTCGCCTACTTATACTACCTCCTAAAAGTATGTACTCTTTTTGTGAAGAAAAGGTATATACTTTTGAGTGTGTAGCAGAAAAGTATGCAAGCTTCGGGACATACTACTTCGCCATCTTTAACGGACTCTGTTAATATATATTTGTCAATATATATTTGTAATAATTCATATTTGTAAATTAGTTTATTTAAGTATATGCAATCATTTTGTATGCTCATAGAATGCTCTTATTAATTTTGGGCAGTCTACACTGTCAAACATTTTTTAATTTTGTTTGAAATTGGATCACACAAGTAACTGCAAAATATAGTTCACTGCAAATGTTCATAACTTGTATGAAAATATATGTATGATAACAAATATATGAAGCCATGTTTAATAAAGTATATTTGCATAATTATGCATTTCATATACATAATACAAACAAATATGAGACGGACATTATGAACATGTATTTTACATATACATTTTGTCAGGGTTTTATTCTCAGTTCGATGACAGCTCTGACACTTCTATTGTCTTGCAGGTTTGAGTTTGCTCAGATTATGCGCTCTTCTCTTATAAAGACTAGCACTTAACTATCCAACTGAATTTTCAATTTATTTGTTTATTTAAATAAAAAGTGTACTGTTCGATTAACTGAGATTTGCATGCTGCTGTCCTTGTTTGTTTAGTTGCTTCTATTGCTCTCCTCTTTTGTAAGTTGCTTTGGATAAAAGCGTCTGCTAAATGATTAAATCTAAATGTAAATGTTCTCTCTGTGTGAATTACATGGTGATGGAGTATGGCTGAAAATGCCTGAAATCACATTGGCCCTCATTTATCAAAATTGGGTACACCAAATTTCCAGCATACACCTGGCATACACCCAAAACAACGGTGACTTTGAGAATTATCAATATGGACGTTGGCGTACAGCACACTCAAATCCTACGCCAGCTCAGGAGGTGGTGTACGCACATTTTGAGTTATTGCGGAAATGTGCAGAAAAACAATTCCTAACACCACAAAATGCACTGACAAAGATATGTTATATTATGACCCACTGTAAAACAACAACAACAACAACATAGTATTTATAAACTTCAGTGTTTATTTTTGTGCAACATGGACTTTAATTTGTGTGACTATACCAAAGCATTTGGTTTGTAGGCATATGTATTGCTCCAGTTGCGAGCCTGTGCGCTTAACCTGACGTTTCAGGATTAGGCACGGCAGCTGCGCACGGACTGGGACTGAAAATAATTCAGACTGACAAAATAATTAAAAATGACATTCTTCTTCTTTTAAATAATAATAATAATAATAATAATAATAACAACAACAACATTCTTCTTCTAAATAATAATAAGCGTCATTAATAATACAAAGAAGAAGAAGAAGAAGAAGAAGAAGAAGAAGAAGAAGAAGAATCTTACAAATTGTCATGCAATTATTAATGTGAATGAATGGTATTATCTGAGAAGTTTCAGTTCTTTGCCGTCTTCTGTGTGTCCATGGCATAAAATGAGGGCGTGGGGGCGGCAGAGACTTGAATATATAGTGGCGTGTTATTCTAATGACGATCGTTTTTAGCCGTGGCATTTATCAAGGGCAAGTATTGCGTACACCTGGATTGCAGAGGTGCACACAGCTTCATAAATCAGGCGGTGAGTGAAGTGTAAGCATAATCTGACGGCAACATATACGCCCCGTTTCTACACAAGATTGATAAATGAGGGCCGTTGTGTCTGAGGAATGAATTGTACATTGTAATGCTTTATAATCTTATTCAAATTCACATCTTGTATTTCGTCCATGTGCAAATTGTTACTATTCCTGCGTCCTAATTCGCATACTATCCATACTAAATAGTATTTCGAAAATAGAATTAGTATGTCCCAAATCGTAGTATGCTAAAAAGAGTATTCCAAAGATACCCGGATGGTTTACCATTTCCGGTCAGAATTCAAAGTGCGGATTGATGCACACTCTAATGGCTGATATTGCCCACAACCCATTAGGAGTTAGACGATGATTCAATTAGAACTACAAATGTGGATAATAAGTGTTAAAAACGGAAAGGAAAATTATTTCACTATTTGAGATTCACCGGCCTGCTGATGGGCATATGTTTTGGTAGCCCGTCTGGAAATGATATAGCCCCGGGACTACTATTACATATAAAAAAGACATTTTACTCACATGAGTGTGTTGCACCATTCCTGTCGGATCCAATATAGAAGGCAACAGCATTGTGTTCTAATCTCAATATGTCTGCAAATCCAGCAACGACCTGAGACTTATTTACAAACGATTCTGCAGTGAAATGAAGTGAACAGGTGTACATGTCTTCTAGCCTCGATGCCAGCTGACTCAGCCCAGCTCACAACATTTGAGGACGGGCAGTTCGGTCTGGACT
Organism: Pseudorasbora parva; assembly: GCF_024679245.1. Classification (NCBI taxonomy): domain Eukaryota; kingdom Metazoa; phylum Chordata; class Actinopteri; order Cypriniformes; family Gobionidae; genus Pseudorasbora; species Pseudorasbora parva. The sequence goes on along the minus strand of NC_090180.1, from coordinate 24,250,956 downwards.
CGATCCATAGAGGAGTGATTATGTCCGAACAGAAACTGTTCGGACCAATGAAATCATCAGGGCGGGCTTTAGACGATGACGGACAGATGATAAACAGGAACGTAACCATGCATGTCATCAAAGGTGCTTGGATTTGCTCAAATCTGAAATGGAGAGCTTGTTTGTATATGCATTCACCTTCACTATTTCTCTCTGAAATGATGATCAGGTTGGTAGTAACTGTGTATCCTTAAATTCTTTATTTTTATTTTACAACACCGGTAAAGATTGTCTATTTCAGTGTGCGTGCAGACAGAGTTGCCAAGTTTTACAACAAAACCCGCCAACTACTAGCCAAAACAATAGCTTCTCGGGGAGGGGGTTCTCCGGGAAAAAAATGGCGTTTGGGGGATAAAATGTGTGTTATTTTGGCACGGTTGCCTGCTAAAATTCGCATTCATGCATCTATATGTCACATAATAGTCGCTTCAACCCGCGGACATGGAAAACAACCCACGGAAAAAAATGTGGACTTGGCAACACAGTGCAGTTGAGCTCTGTTGATATTTGACAATGGTTGTAGAGCTATCCAATTGATGTCTTTCCTGGTTTGGTTGAAACACACCCCATAATCACAGCCCAATATGGAGCAGTATCAGACTCATATTCTGACTAGAATTTTGTATGACCACGTCAGGCTACATGTCTTCCCCACGTGAGCTGGAACTTCATTAAAAATAAATCAAGTATCACACATTCTCAGCCTGAAAATTTGAACAAGGAAAACTCACAGGTCACTCCACCTAGCTCTTTGCTGTGCTACAGCCCTCCCTCCACAGCTCCTCCCCCATCACAACATGCATCTTGAACACGCAGGCTAGTAAGCAAGCAGGGCCACCGATGACGGTGGATAAACAGTTATGGCACATTTGCTAGTACATTATTTCTGTAACATGACAAGCCAGTGAATTAGTAGGTTTCAATAGTTACTTTGCACAGTGCGTGACATTTTATCTGTATGTTATGTGGCTGAGTTTTGACACAGCTGTGTAGTTCTTAAAAAATGAAACAAATCAAGCAGGGATACTTCGTTGTCAGGCAGAAATCTGACTAACTCTGCATCGGTTTTTAATCCTTTCAGGACACATAGCTCCCTCCACCTCAGAAAAGCCGCTCCGATATTTACCCTTGTTTTATTTCGAGCTCTATCTAATTCTTTCTTTTTGTCTTTTTTTATCATCGTCATTGTCTTTTTAAGTTTACCCGTCTTTATTTTATGAGCAGGTGCCACTTTGGATTGTTTGGCAGTTTGGATTGTTTGTCCCCCATAAGCAAAGCTGCGGCACACTGGTAATTTTGAATTTGAACACCTGTACGTGTTGTGCATGAGAGGGGTGTGATCAGCACACAAGCTTGATTGACACTTCTAAGACACTCCTCCTGGCTCTCAATTGGTTGTTTCTTACCAGGAGCGGTGTATTTCTGCTAATGGCAATAGGACAACATGGAGAAGCCAGAGGAGCTTGATTTTTTCACAGATTATCTGTCTCATATTCTACTGTCAGGACACAATGACAGGTTTAACAAATATGTAAAAAAAAAATGTTTTTTTTTTAACAAAAGTTGTGTGACAAAGACACCAAGGAACTTGGCTTTAAATAACCTCTGATGATGATGATGATGATGATGATGATGATGATGATGATGATGATGATGATGATGATGATGATGTCATTGAAATTTGTGCTGTCAGAGGCAATCAAAATGTGTCAAACAGATTTACCCTCAGGTTTCTTTGAGACTACATTGTGTCTGTGCTACCCTCTCTATGCTGTGCTACACACTGAAAAAAATAGAGAGAACATCATGTTGCAAACAATCAGGAGATGCGTGCCTTTGTGTTCACGGCACATGCCCTATATAATATGGATGATTTCTGCTTTGAGTGTATGAGGCAAGAGTATGCTGCCCTTGCGTTTGTGCATTAAAGTGCTTTGACTCGTCTCACATATTTTCAAGGGAAAGCTCCCACATTAAGATTGGGGGGCTCATGAGTCGATCTGGCTGAAGAATGGGAGATGGGTCCTCCCTATCGCTCGTTCTATCTCCATGTCTGATTTGGAAGCATGCCAGGGTGCATCTTCAGATCAAGCAGAGGATGCTGAATCTCTTTTTTCTGGTGAGATAGATTTTGAGTGTGCCACCTTAGAGCATAACCCCCCCCACCCCCCGTGATGAGTTCACTCATTCATGAGGGAAAGCATATACATTATGTGTCTTTTTGCCCTCAGTGTTATCCTATTCGACTATCATGGGTGTGAAGGCACATGGTTATATGATATTGTTTTATTGAAAAGACACTCTTGGGCTATCTCTCTCCTGAAAGCGCATCATCATTAAAAAAGCGTACCCCCATAACCCAAGCTTACCTCAATCAGCAGGTCAGTTTGGTGCTGCACTGCACACAATGTGTGCAGGAGCATTGACAGAGATGCTTTCTCTGAATTACGCCAAGCCACAGACGTGGCTCTCTGAGCACCAAAGCAGAGGGCCTGCGAAATTGGCTGGTCGATGTCGGCTTTAGCTGCCACAGAGAGGCAACTATAGCTGAACCTTATGGGTATTAAAAGCATCAAACATTCCTTGATGATGTCCCAGTTTAGCCTCCCGGACTGTTTCCTGAAAATGCCTGAAGTCCAGTGTCAAGTACCCACAGTCAGTGATGGTCTGGGGTACCATGTCATCTGCTGGTGTTAGTCCACTGTGTTTTATGAAGGGCAGGTTCAATACAGCTAGCTATCAGGAGATTTTGGATCACTTCATGCTTCCAGCGTCAGCACCACCTGGCACCTGCTCACAGTGCCAAAACCACTGGTAAATGGTTTACTGACCTTGGTATTACTGTGCTCAATTGGCCTGCCAACTCTCCTGACCTGAACCCCATAGAGAATCTGTGGGAAATTGTGAGGAGAAAGTTGAGAGACGCAAGACCCAACACTCTGGATGAGCTTAAGGCTGCTATCGATGCATCATGGGTCTCCATAACACCTCAGCAGTGCCACAGGCAAATTGCCTCTATGCCACGCCGCATTGAAGCAGTCATTTCTGCAAAAGGATTCCCGACCAAGTATTGAGTGCATAACTGAACATAATTATTTGAAGGTTGACTTTTCTTTTATTGGTTGGATGAAATATGCTAATTTTTTGAGATAGGAATTTTGGGTTTCCATGAGCTGTATGCCAAAATCATCAGTATTAAAACAATAAAAGACCTGAAATATTTCAGTTGGTGTGCAATGAATCTAATATATAAAAGTTCAATTTGTATCATTACATTATGGAAAATAATTAACTTTATCACAATATACTAATTTTTAGAGAAGGACCTGTATTTATGGCCTTGAAGTACTTCGTCCAGCACTTAAGGGGCTACCATGTCCTAATGCCGGTGGGCAACACTATGGTAGTCACCTACATAAATTGCTAGGACGGACAGCATTCGCACCATCTGAACAGGTTAGCGCAGCAGGTTTTACTTTAGACCCAGGACAGGTTCCTGTACCTCAGGGTGATTTACATCCCTGGGCGTTTGAATGTGGGGCAGATTTATTATTTTATTATCTAGATAGGCTGTCACACAATGGGGATAGAAACTCTTCCCCTAGATAATAAAACATATCTGGGGAAATATTTTATGAAGTAGAAGTGGACCTCTTCACCTCTCAATAGACTACGTCCCCTCTTCTTTTCTCGGAATCATCAAGCCTCCTTGGGTCCAGGTGTGTCTATCTACATTTCCACCAATCACTCTGCTCCTGGGAGTCCTTGTTGATAGCGCCTTGTTGCCTAACCAGAGTTTGGTTTTCGGAGATATCCCTCCTCGATAGCTCGCCCTGGGTAATACCGAACAGGAGGTACCTTCTGACACGTATCTAGCATCTGTAAAACTCTAAGTAAAGATCTGTAAAGATCTGTAAATCTTAATATATATATATATATATATATATATATATATATATATATATATATATATATATATATATATATATATATATATATATATAAATTATGGAACATGCTTCAAATACAAAATGCTGAATTAACTAGGTCAGCCGGAACTGGGAATACCTTCCATAACACCTCATGTGCTCATTACTCATTACATCATAAGAAGAATGATATTAACGCTAATGTTAGTCACTCTGTTTATCCCGAGGTTTACTGCATCTAGATCAGAGGGTGGACCTGTGCTTGGACATGACCAACACATCCCCTGAAATGTCAGCAGAGATCATGTCATATGCCTGTCCTGTCATGTGTGCACATTTGGGTTTTATGTTGACCATGTGCTCCTGTCATTGTCTGATCATTGCCTGTCAAAACTTTTAGTTTTTCCCGTTCCGCCCTTGTTTACCCCTCCCTTGTCTGTTTCTTCCTTGTCTGTTCTTCCTGCCCACCCTGGTCTGCCCCTCCCGCCCCGCCCTGGTCTGCCCCCCCCCCCTTCCCGCCCCGCCCTGGTCTGTCCCTCCCATCCCTCCCGCATCGCCCAATCAGGAAGAACCCTCTGATCACCTAATTCATCTGTGAGGCCTCACGTTATGCAAAATTCCCTTCATTTTTTCCGCATGGCAATTATGTCGCCAAAGACAATTGGGGATTTGCAGGCACTGTCGATTTCACCATCCTGTTAGACTTTGACCCTGGACTTGTCAAAGCTATTTTTCACCCCTCTTCCAAAAGTTCCATTCTTGACCATATATTTGGTCATTTTTAAGTTTTCTGTCCTCCGCCTTTCATTACGGAAAAGCAGATAAGACTTCATCAAGCAGCATGGACTGTGTCCAGTCCATGCTCTTCAGACTTTCGGCCATCGCACTAGCCAGTGGTGTAAGTCAGAGCAACTCTTCATTTGCGATGGGGGTCCTAAACAGTGGGTGACCGCCACTAGTCAATATTTCCTGTCGGAAATCAGTCTTGGGGTGAACCTTTTTGCACTAATGCAAAGTCATTGGTTGATAGGGCAGCAAGGCAACAAGTCAGCTCTCTAAACGTTTGGACAATACTAGAAACTTTGTTTGTTGGGGCATGTTGGAACTAATCTGCAGGACATTGGCCCTCCAGAATTAGGACTGGGCAACGGTAGTTATAGTCATTCCTGTTTTGAAGTAAAAAAAAAAAAAAAATACACAACAACAGATTTGTATTCTTCACAAGTTATTTACAAAATAAAATAAAAAATGTTTTGGAGTGTCCTGCTTTTAAAGTCTAAGAAAGGCATAGTGTGCATTAACATTTTTGTAAATGTGTAAATGTTTTAAATAGAGTAATTGCAAACGCTACCTAAAGATAAATGTGCCAGTTATCTTAATTCAGAAACAGTTGATGGGACCCTGTTCTGCTATAGCTTGGGGCTCTAAGAACTTTGGAAGGTTGCTGATTAATCTACAGCCAGCAAGGATCAAAGCCTTCCACAGCTAGTAAGAACTACATCATTAAAGAAGGGAGAAGACAGCCAAGACTTCACAGAGTTCATGGAGCAAAGAATCACAACCTCCTTTCAACATATCTCCAGGGGTCCAGAGATAATTAGCAGGGGAAACTTCCTCAAGTAATTGCAGCCCTGGAGGACTACAACAGTATCTCTGCAGTGACAAAATCGATTCCTTCAAATTCCAAGCCTGCAGCAGTCTCAATCAGACATTAACATTATAGCTTATGAGACTGACCGAAATGTGGTAGCCAAGTTAGAAGGGAATAAAGAACACTAACCTTCATGTCAGACATGCCAATGCCTTAAACAGGGATTAACAACTATAGCACTGTTTCCACCAAAATTACCCGGAACAATTTGTACCAGGAACTTTTTTACAGGAACTTTTCTCCCCCCAGACCTGCAACTGTCTGCGTTTCCACCGCAATCTAAAGTTCCCTGAAGATTAGGCAGATTAGTCCGGTGATGTAGGACTGCGCGCGACTGCTCCTCCAAGCCAGTGACGGACAGTAATCATTTTTGTGCGACCACAAAAATGAACAAAAAATGATGACATGATGACATTTTTTGTACCGATTTAAAGATTTAGTGGACTGTTTACATGAGACGTGAAACGGCGCGCTGTCACGTCATGTAAGGACGCACACTTAAAAGTAATTGGGTCAGGTCGTTTACATGGTGAAAAATAGACTGTAAAAAAATTTATAACGAGTATTGAAGAGATTCAAGCTGTGCTGCTTTTGCTGGTTATGTATAGGTTTACTAAATAGGTAATTAACAACGACAGAAAAAAGCACTAGCATATCCAGAAAGCTTGTAAAGCTAGATTTAAGATGACAATGTATATTATTACGGACATTGAACGTGAGATGGCTGAGACGAATGCGCTCCATCAGACAGAGAGCAAGACTGATATTTACTGTCGGAAATCAGTCTTGGGGTAAACCTTTTTGCACTAATGCAAAGTCATTGGTTGATAGGGCAGCAAGGCAACAAGTCAGCTCTCTAAACGTTTGGACAATACTAGAAACTTTGTTTGTTGGGGCATGTTGGAACTAATCTGCAGGACACTGGCCCTCCAGAATTAGGACTGGGCAACGGTAGTTTTAGTCAACAGAATGTGTTAATCAAAATACAGTAAAACATATTTTAATTAAATTAGTGAATTATGTTGAATATGTGGTGATAAAACTGTACTGTAGCCATTCAACACTGTAGTACTTTCAAACTTCTCAGATACTGATATTTTATATTTTCTAATACACTTAATAAGCCAAAGTCCCAAAAAGTTGGCGTGTTCCTTTAAGATATTTTATATTTAGTCTGAGAGTGTATGGCAGTGTATGCATACTATACTGTCCATGTGACATCAGTTGGTTAATTAGACTCTTCACTCTGATGCTGAATGAAGTCGTAGTTTTTGTTATTTTTGGACCAAAATGTATTTTCGATGCTTCAAGAGATTCTAATTAACCAACTGATGTCAGATATGGACAACTTTGATGATGTTTTTATTACCTTTCTGGACATGGACAATAAAGTGTATATAGACTGCATATGCTCTGGGACTAAAATATAAAATATCTTAAACTGTGTTCCGAAGATGAACGGAGGTCTTATTGGTGAGGAATGACATTAGGGTGAGTCATTAATGACAATAATTTCATTTTTGGGTGAACTAACCCTTTAACAGCGAGGCTGCTCACTGCAGTGTAGAGCCAGTTGCTGGAGCTTGACATCCAGCTTCCTCTCTCTGGACATACTGGGTGGAGCTTAAAAGTCCAGCCACACCCTAACCCTAAACATAACCCTATACCTAAACCCACACATAGACTAATCTGTGGTGGTCCGCCACAGAATCAACACTGGCTGCTAGATATTGTGTTTCGAAAAAATTAAAAATAAATGCTATTCAAATATCGTATTTGTTCAGCAACATTTCCTTTCTCTGCTCTCCCTCCATCTCTCGCACGTCTCTCTCACACAATATGGAGGTAGAAATATGACAAAATGATTTGAATTTGAATGGTTTAAATCTGAATTATTGTACTGAATTAATAAGTGAAATCTAACAAAATTGAATATTATGTTGCATTTTACATAGTACTGATTTAGAATTTTTTAAATGTTGAATATAGAACCTTTGAAATTGAACACATATGAAATGGTTTTATGGCAAAATTGTATAGGCATGTATATTCAAACAGCAGATATTTTGTTCTGAATTAATAGACTGCAAATATTCAGTTTTTGAAAATACAGATTTAAGATTTCAGATGAAGAAGAAATTCAGATCATCAAATTCAATATTCTAAAATTCAAACTGCAGAAATTCAGATCTTACAGAAAGTAGGGCAGAGGTCATCATCAGGGAAGAGTAACGGATGTCAGAAAAGTCAAACGGAGCACCATCTGATCATTTCATTTCCTGTTTGTAATGGAATAAAGAGAAGGTCAAACAGCCCTTTTATACTTTTTTGTTTATTTTGGATTAACGCAAGGAAAAAGAGATTTCGGCTAGATTTCTCATTTTTCGTGCATGATTTACAAATAGCTGATTAGTGAAGAAAATCTAAGCATTTGACGTCATCTGTCATTCTCCAGGGTTGAATCCAGAATTGCCCCCTAAACCCTCACTATTCCCTACTTTAGTCCACTAACACAGTTCAATTGAAGGAGTGAATGAATGTAGATCTGATGAGTTTTCTTTCGGGCGTGGGGGGGTGAAGTTGTTAACAATAATAATGGGACATTTTAAATAATAATTTAAACAGTCTATGGGCGTGACATTCACATATCACTGTAGCCTTCAGTTCAAGCCAAAGGCAGTGCTCACGACATGAACCAATCACCTCCGCTTTACAGCACGAGAGAAATCATGAATGAACACACACGGCTGTCTGTAAGGACTCGACATTATCTTTGTCTGGGACAAATGAAAGAGGGTTTTACTTTCCCGACCGGACAAATAAAACATTAAAACATTAAAACAATTGTGTGGCTTTGTAAACTTTGTAATACCATTATCCACTAACTGCCTGCATGGCTCTATAATAAATAATAGTCTAGTTGCTCAAAGTATTGCATATCGTAATTTCTTACTTATTTGTAGGTTTTAAATTTGAATTGGGGCTGCCAATCGATTAAAACATTTAATTGCGATTAATCACTTATTGTCATGAGTTAACTCACATTTAATTGCAATTTATCCACATTTTTATCAGTTCTAAATGTACCTAAAATTAATATGTTTTTACGTTTTTAATATACTAATCAACATGGGTATGGACAAATATGCATTCTTTATGTATTTAACCATACTCAGAGCATGATGACTAGACATGTATCAAAGGTCACAGATGTTTTTCAAAGAACTAGTTCATGTCTCTTAAAGGGGTCATATAATGCCATTTTTGTACAAGTTAATATGATTATTTAGTGTCTAAATTAAAACGTTGTAATATACTTTAATTCAAAATTATATTTAGTATTCTAAGAAATCGCTAATTTAACCTGGTGAAAAACAGCTCTGTTTTCAGCAAGCCGTTTCTGTGCATGTGCCTTTTATGCTAATGAGCTTTGCTCATCCCGCCCCTCTGTTCTGTGGGGGCTTTGAGTGCGAAGCGTTGCTTAGACAACAGGAGAAAGTTTGACAACGCGAGTCTCTCAGGGCACAACTGTGCAAGCTCAACCATATCAATTTGATATATCAGATATATCAATATCAAATGACTGCTGTGTTCATTATTACACCCAAGAACAGAACACTACAATTGCTTAGACGCCATTCTGCTCCAGCATATCCACAATGGCGGACAGCTTGCGCTCGCTCAGGGCGGGTCTGAGCTGAAACGCTGCTGTCAATCAAAAGTCGTGGGAGGGGATTTCGATCGTGTGACATCACACATCAAACAGCTTGATTTCAGACAGGTGAAAACATATAAGGAGATAAAAAATAAAAAAAACTTGATGGATTTTTATCATAATAGGATGGTTAGGATGGTTGTATTGGCTGAGTTGCTCGAGCACCACAAGCCCGAAGGGTGGACCTCGTACTAATATGCTCGTCCGTCGAACACAGAGCGTAGAAACGGTCTGTGTCGCGGGAGAATCGAGACATGAAAGTATACGTTCTTCAGATCAATTGCTGCTGATCAATCATGGGGACGGATGCACCTGAGGATGTGCTTCTGCGTTAACATTCTAAACGGTAGCCTGTGAAGGGACCGGTTCGAGAACCGCAGATCCAAGATCGGCCGTGACCCGCCGGTTTTCTTTGGTACAACGAAGTACGGGCTGTAAAAGGCCTTCGAGGGGCAGGGCTGATCTGAGGACAGTCCTGATCGCCAAGAAGGCCTCGTCTAAGCGTTCCTGACGCCAGAAGTGTCAGGATGCTGAGGGAGGTTCCCCCCGTAGGGAAACGGTTACCCCTGCCAACGGTACCCGTTTCCCTGCGGCACCCTCTGGGGGCCGTGCTGCCAACCCCGCCGCAATGCCGGGGCGCAGTCGGTCTCCGCGGGCCCCCCGAGGGTGGTCCGTGCCGCCCTCGGGGGGCCCCCGAGCAGTCAAGTCAGTCGTTCCCTGCCGGTCCGCCGCTTCAGGGCACTGTGCTTGTTGCTCAAAATACACCAGAGGCCAGCCTCGAGAGGCTGGTTCCCTTAGTAGATTTTCTAGACGAGTGGAAAGGTCTATCGAACATATCTCGTTGGGTCCTGCAGATTATCGAAAGGGGGTACGCCATTCAATTCAAAAGGCGGCCACCTCCTGTCAGCGGTGTCCTACCTACAGAGTTGGGCCCGGAGCAGGCTCTGGTAATGGCACAGGAAGTAGAGACACTGCTGCAAAAGGGGGCTATAGAAAGGGTTCCTCCTCCCGGCAGGGAGTCTGGGTTTTACAGCCGTTACTTCATCGTGCCAAAGAAGGATGGGGGCTTACGCCCGATAATAGATCTGTGTCTATTAAATCGCTCAGTAGCCAAGCTCAAGTTCAAGATGCTCACACTCAGACAGATTGTGTCGCAGATCAAATCGGAGGATTGGTTTGTCACCATAGACCTCAAAGATGCGTATTTTCATTGTTCGTGTATGCGTGTCTCCATCCTTCCACATCACAGGGAAGTTCCTGAGGTTTGCCTTCGGGGGAGAGGCATACCAATATCGAGTACTTCCTTTCGGTCTAGCTCTGTCACCCAGCACATTCACCAAGTGTGTGGATGCAGCTCTGGCGCCGTTGCGTCTGCAGGGCAGCCGCATACTGAATTATATCGACGACTGGCTGATTCTAGCTTATACAGAACAGATGGTGGTTCAGCATCGAGATGCTGTTCTCGCGCACATGTCGAAGCGCACATGCACAATGTCAATTATCCCCAACACGCATAGCATCGATCCTGGCAGCAGTCAAAGAGCAGAAGCTAGACCGGGCCGTCACTGTGAAACAGTTCCAGAAACTGTTAGGTCTCATGGCAGCAGAGTCCAACGTAATACCTCTTGGCCTACTGTACATGAGGCCACTGCAGTTGTGGCTCAAAACAAAAGGATTCTCCCCGAGGGGAAATCCGCTCCGCACGATCAAAGTCACGCGGCGATGCCACGTGCTCTGGTCATGTAGAAAAACCCGGGATTTTTATCTCAGGGTCCCGTGTTAAGGGCTCATGTTCATCGCGTAACGCTAACGACAGATGCCTCTCTCACGGGCTGGGGGGCGACCATGAGTGGTCGCTCATCCCAGGGTCTATGGCAGGAACATCAGCGGCACTGGCACATAAATCGGCTAGAGATGCTCGCAGTGTTTCTGGCATTGAAACAGTTTCTGCCCGACCTCAGGGGCCACCATGTGTTAGTCAGGACAGACAACACATCGGTGGTCGCCTATATAAATCATCAGGGGGGTCTGAGGTCCCGTCCGCTGGACAAACTGGCACATCGGATCCTCCTGTGGGCCCAAGGGAAATTCCTGTCAATCAGGGCAGTATATATCCCGGGGGTCCTGAATAAGGAAGCAGACAGCCTGTCGAGGCAGGGGCCGAGGCCCGGGGAATGGAGACTCCACCCAGAGGTGGTGGAGCTCCTATGGAAGGTATATGGGAAGGCAGAGATAGATCTATTTGCTTAGGCGGAGAATTCTCACTGCCCGCAGTGGTTTTCTCTGTCCCATCCAGCCCCGCTGGGGTTGGATGCCATGGTACAGGAGTGGCCGAGGCTACCCCTGTACGCCTTCCCCCCGATTGTCTTGCTTCCAGGAGTTCTGGAGAGGGTACGCCGGGACGGGGCCCAAGTACTTCTAGTGGCTCCGTACTGGCCGACCAGAATATGGTTTTCGGACCTGATATCTCTCCTGGAAGGCTCTCCGACGGAGATTCCGACCAGGAGGGATCTACTCTCTCAGGCGGGCGGGAGATTCCTGCACCCCCGCCCGGAGATGTGGAAACTATGGGCTTGGCCTCTGAGGGGGCCAGGCTCATAGAGGAGGGTCTCTCAGCCGAGGTCGTTGAGACCATCCTTCACTCCAGAGCTCCGTCCACGAGGAAGCTGTACGCTTTGAAATGGAAACTTTTCTCAGCAAGGTGCAGAGAACGCCAGTTGTACAGTGCTGGAGTTCCTGCAGGCAAGGTTCTCAGCAGGGTTGACCCCCTCCACAATAAAGGTTTACGTGGCGGCCTTGGGTGCCTTCCACGTCCCTTTGGGTGGAGTGTCTTTGGGAAGACACCCTCTGGTTACACGTTTCCTCCGTGGTACCTTAAGGTTGAGGCCAGTTATGCACTCGAGGGTCCCAGCATGGGACTTGGCCATTGTCTTTCGGGGCTTGTCTGAGCCTCCGTTTGAACCCTTAGAGGAGGTTTCGGATAAGTTCCTCACCCTCAAAACTATCTTTCTTTTGGCCATCTCATCTCTCAAAAGAATAGGAGATATTCAGTCCCTGTCGGTAGGGCCCTCATGCCTAGAGTTTGCGCCTGGGATGGTAAAGGCTTTTCTGCATCCCAGGCCGGGTTACGTCCCCAAGGTTCCTACAAGCCCACGGGGCCCCATTACTCTCCAAGCCTTCTGTCCTCCTCCTTTCACGACGTCAGACCAGGAAAGACTAAATCTGCTGTGCCCTGTTAGGGCGTTAGATACATATGTCCACAGAGCTGCCTTGTGGAGAAAGACCGATCAATTGTTCGTCTGTTTCGGAGCCCCTAAGAAGGGGGCTCCAGTATCTAAGCAGAGAATGAGCAAGTGGGTGGTCGAGGCCATCTCACTTGCTTATGAGGCGGCCGGGCAGCCATCTCCACTGGCTGTCCTGGCGCACTCTACCAGGGGTATGGCTGCTTCTAAAGCACTTCTGTCGGGGGCTTCCCTCCATGATATTTGTAACGCGGCAGGCTGGTAGTCTCCGCTGACTTTTGTCAGATTCTACGAGCTAGATCTGGCATCTACTGTTGGGGCGCAGGTACTTTCGTAATCGTGTGCGCTTCGGCTTCACACATACGAGGCACTTGGTCCTACGGCGATGTGGGTATAAGCGTTCTCACAGCATTTCGACGCAGCTTGAGTTTCCCGAAAGGGAACGTCTCGGTTACGTATGTAACCCTAGTTCCCTGAGGGAACGAGACGCTGCGTCGCTCTGCCATTCTCCTGGCGTGCCCGTGATCACTTACTTCAGGCTTTATCAGAAGCTAGTTCCTGTTTGTTTTCACGGACGCTTTATAGCTTCCGGTCGATGACGTCATCACGCCGACGATCGATCGATTTTCCGATGGAATGGTTCTACAGGCGCTTCACAACCCGCCGCGCACCCGCGACCATTAAATAGACATACGGGGTCCGCGGGTTATGAGACGACCCATGCATCACTAGTTCAGGGCTATCAGGGTTGTCATGTCAACAAATGCACGCGCGATGGCATCCCCTGTTGTAGGATGACAGCTCTTACGACAGTAGTTGAGGACATTATTTTTTCCAAACTGTAGGGGGACCCCGAGAGCAAAAGTAGCCAAGTGCGGCTTTAATATAAATATGTGTAATCAGTCCCCTAATCAGTGGCATTGCTCTGTAAATATTGACTGAACACATTCCATTGTTTGTGAAGGTCCATTCAACTTGATCCTAAAGAATCAGTCAATTACAGGCCAATCTCAAATCTACCGTCTCTGTCAAAAATACTAGAAACGGCTGTGTCTTCACAATTATGTTTATTTTTAGAAAGAAATGGTATCTGTGAGAATTTCCAGTCAGGAATTAGACCGTATCATACTGAGATTGCTCTCATCAGAGTTATTTACTCTTATCGTCTGATCATGGTTGTATCTCTCTCTTAATGCAACTCGATCTTAGTGCTGCATTCAATACTATCGATCACAACATTCTTTGGAATAGACTCAAAAATTATGTTGGCATTAGTGAAATTGCATTTGCATGGTTTAAATCATACTTTTCTGACCGTTATCAGTTTGTAGCAAAAATATGAAGAAATGTCACACTGATCACAATTTCAGTATGGAGTACCGCAAGGCTCAGTGTTAGGACCGTTGCTTTTCACCCTGTATATGCTACCACTGGGAGATATCATTAGGAAGCATGGCTTTAGTTTTAATTGTTATGCTGACGATACTCAGCTCTATATATGCATAGCTGATATAAAAAAATTGGATGAATAGTAATTTCCTGCAACTTAATTCAGAAAAAAAAAAGATTTTTAATTATTGGACAAGTAGTAACCTAGAATACTGCCTTACACTTGATGACTGCTCTGTTAAGCCCTTGTCGACAGTGAGGTACCTGGGTGTGCTCTTTGATACCAGTCTTTCATTTGAAAGTCACGTTTCTAGCATGATGCTTTCTAGCTCTTTTATCCATCCCACACTCTTGTCCATATAAAGGAATATACTCTTACGAAACAAAAATATATTGCAATATATTTGAAAATATCATGCAATATATTCACATATATGGGATTTAATATTTATATTTTCCAATATATTGCAATATATTGAAAGCGGCGATCATTTGTATATTTTGCAATATTTTTATATTTTATAATACCATCAATATATTATTCCATATATTAAAATATATTTCAAGAAAATATATTGGTAAATATATTTTTCTTTCGTAAGGGTAGAGCTTTTACTGTTGCTGCCCCCTGTCTCTGGGATCAATTGCCCCTTGACATCTGCCTTGCACCTTCCATTACTCCTTTTAAAGGAAAATTGAAAACCTACAGTATCTTTTTTTCTCTAGCATTTTAATAGTATTATATTTCTCTCTGACTGTTTGTTTGGTTTATTTATTTATTATGTCACATTGTTTTTTTTTTTTGTTTGTTTTTTTTTTTGTTTTTTTTATTATTATTTTATTTTATCTTTATCGTTTTAGTATGTATATTTGCTTTACTCTGTACAGCACTTTGGATAGCTTTGCTATGTTTAAATGCGCTATATAAATAACATTTACTTACTTTACTAGCATCTGTAAAACTGCATTTTACCATCTTAAAAATATATCTGAATTACGGCACATGCTTCCTATGCAAAATGCTGAACAGTTAGTACATGCATTCATGAGCTAAAAACTAGATTATTGTAATGCTCTACTGGTTGGTTGGCCTGCTCGCTTAATAAACAAACTCCAGCTAGTCCAAAATGCAGCAGCTTGAGTTCTTGCTAGAACCAGGAAGTATGATCATATTAGCCCAGTTCTGTCAACACTACACTGGCTCACTATTAAACATTGCATACATTTTTAAATCTTACTTATCACTTACAAAGCACTAAATGGTTTAGCTCCCCGGTACTTAAGCGAGCTCTTAACGCATTATACTCCATCACGTCTATTGGGGTCTCAAAACTCTGGCCAGTTGATAATACCTAGAATATCTAAATGAACTGCAGGCGGTCGATCCATTTCCTATTTAGCACCTAAACTCTGGAACTTCCATTGTTTTCGGGAAGAAGACACACTCGGTCAGTTTAAATCTAGACTAAAAATGCATCTCTTTACTTTGGTATACACATAGAACATTTTTAACTTGCATTATTCAAATCAATCGACTGATTGTTAGGCTGCATTAACTAGGTCAGCAGGAACCAGGAACACACCTCATAACACATGAAGTACTCATTACATGATAAAAAGAGTGCCATCTAAGCTATTGTTATTCTCTCTGTTTATCCCGAGGTTTACTGCAGTTTACTCCAGGCCGTGTCCGGATCGGATGGTGGACCTGTGTCGAGACATGACCAGCACATTGTCTCAATTGGTGTCTCCTCTGAATTTATCTCACCGGCACGTCATCCTTAATAAACCCGTCTCCGGCGCAATGACTCCGATCCTTCAAATATTCATATTATTGTGTAACCAACACGTCATCCTCAATAAAATCATCTCTTGCGTGATACCCTGAAATTTTGTATATTCCGATCTAATATGATTTTTGACCAGTAAGGTTACCAGAATAATAATCATACACTGTTTGTTAATAGGCCAGAGGAGAACTGACTCTCTGTTGTCGTAAAAAATCCCAGGATGTCCTTCGATAAAGAGTAGGGGTGTAACCCCGGCATCCTGGCCAAATTTGCCCATTGGCCTCTGTCCATCATGGCCTCCTAATAATCCCCATATCCTGATTGGCTTTATCACTCTGTCTCCTCTCCACCAACCTGCTGGAGTGCGGTGGGCGTTCTGGCGCAAAATGGCTGCCGTCGCATCATCCAGGTGGATGCTGCACATTGGTGGTGGCTGAGGAGATTCCCCCCTTCTATATGTAAAAGCACTTTGGGTGTCTAGAAAAGCGATATATAAATGTAATTTATTATTATTATTATTATTATTATTATTATTATTATTATTATTATTATTATTATTATTATTATTATTATTATTATTAACTGCCACCCTGACTGAGCCTGGTTTATCCCAAGGTTTATTTTTCACCATCATGCCCTGATGGAGTTTTGGTTCCTTGCCTCTGTCGCCTTTGGCTTGGCTTGCTCATTTGGGGACACTAAAATGTAAGTTATTCAACTAAATATCCAAATAAAATTAATTTATTAGGTCTTAATTAATTGTATAAACTATAATACTGATCTGCCAACATTTTCGCTATATGATAAATTAAAATAAGCTGATAACATCACTGTTTTCTCCAGAATGACTGTACAGCTGAATCAAATTTTGTTGCAATATTCTTTTACACTGTGAAGCTGCTTTGAAACAGTCGTCATTGTAAAAGCGCTATAAATAAAGGTGACTTGACTAGACTTTACTTGTGAAACCCTCTGATCTTAGATTTTGTTTTAGAATGTTAATTCCACATTTTGGATGCCAAAAGGGAGATTAAATAAATGGCGAGAGAGTGTTTTCCTCCATTTAATTAAAATTATATGTCTTTTCAAAGCCATGTTAATATGTTCCTCTTGCTTTAGCAATATGTCAATCTGCACTACTAGACTTGACAATGCATACAGGCCATCTGCTCACTGCTTGGTAACATTGTTTGTCCCAATCCCAGTCAAAGCTGTTTAATAATGTTTAAGGGTTTTAATGAAGGGTTCAAGTAGTAACGCCACTTGAGCCTTTTTGCTCTCAGTTTTACTTCTGCTTTATTATTTTAAACAGCTATATGGTGTATGGTGATGTATGATGGGTCAACAATGTTACATACGTTATTTATTTCTGTCATTAATGGTAGTTATTTTTTTAAGCATTTCAAATACAAACACTTGTGCTACAAACATTAAATACCAGACATATCCTCCTCCTCATAAAAAAGAAGCTAATTCTTAACCGTGCAAATTTTGCAACATATGCACCTAATTTCCTACTTCTTTCTGTTCTTCGAAGTACATAATTAATATACAGTTTATGCACAGTAAAGAGTTTATCATTATGTTATTATTATTATTATTTTTTTGTGAACTGATTTATTATTATTATTATTATTATTATTATTATTATTATTATTATTATTATTATTATTATTATTATTATAGAGGTTTGCAGCTGAAAATTAATAAAATGCCTAAATTAATCTATGCCAACTAACCTCATGCTAATAGCACCAGGAAAACAGGAAATTATTCCTTTCTTCTTAGATTGTCTTTAACAGGATTAAGAGTTCTGTGACCCGCTGTTATATAATCCGTCAGAAGTCTGTAACTCACTTTTCCACAAACCTGTTTCAACTGCTGGCTGAGTGGGGGCAAGAACATATGCCTGTCATCCACCATAACTCAACTGAAGCCTACAGGGAGCACAGTTACTGTCATGCTGTTAAGCCATGCTATAAGCAGCCCCTTTTCTGAATTTTACATTGCAAGAACTGAATCAAGATAGCAAAGACAAGGTTTCTCAGTGGGAATGCAGCACTTTTTACTTTTTTGTGCTAATAAAGCTGAGCTCACAGAGCACATGTATAAATATAAATGAGCTCCAAGAATACAATATGCACTGCATGCAGCATCTCTCCATGTATACACATACGCACAAAGGCATGCAAACCAATTAAGGGAAATCTTACTGAGCTGTAGAGGAAGCCCTCCGCATTCATGCCAATGTAGAAACCTGCTTTGACTCCCTGAATGGCCACCACTCTTAAGCCGACGGGGATGAGGTTGAAAAGAGCTAGGGAAAAATAAGGAGGACATGTTATGTAACAATATGTTTGGTACTATTAGAACCACACTAGAATCTAATCTTCCATTTCTGATAGAAACTACAGTATTAAAAAAAAATTATTGGGTTACTGAGTAATAGTGAAGTGTGGTTAAGCTGTGCCACTTTTTTACTAGGATGTCATCTAGTGAAGGAGAAAAGAGATCTACTTATTTACTGATGTGTCTAGAACAAAGACCATAGAAACATGACTGCTAAAAAAGTTATGTCAAGGGGTAAGATCATTTATTTATATTTTAAACAAAAATGCACGATTGCATTTTAAAATCTTAGTAGTTTACATTACATGTCCCATTTTTTTCTGAACTATAAACTAGCTACAGTATAGGAAAATGTTTAATATTTAGAATATTTGAATGCATTAAAAGAGTTATTTACATTAATTAACTAATAACTTTAGATTTTTAAAAGAAGTTTAAGCACAAATAGAAACTGAGAGAATATGTAGTATTCGCGAAATGGAGAAACTCACTGTAGTATTCACAGCTTTTCAGATACATTTACAGCACATTAGAAACAGGCACTGATTTTTATCAAATGAGATTGAATAAGCTTAGCGGACAAGGGCATGCTGGAAACTGTTCAAGCCTAAATACTGAGCATCAGCAGACTGGGCACAATCTTTCGTTTGAAAACTATATATAAAGAGGAAGAGTGTGTTGCCCCCTGTATCTAAGGTAGACCTGTACACATATTACCTGTTTTTGAATTGCCAACTAGACCAATTTACGAGTCTGGTGTAAAAACATGATATCACAGACTGCATACAAAAAAGTCAAAAGAAAATGATCAAGGATTTTTTTTCTCCAAAAGGTTATGTATTAAAGAAGCTACAGTACCCGTCATCCTTACAAAGGAAATATGAAAGGAGGGCTATATATTTCATAGGCAGCGACTATTTGCACTTAGAGTAAATAGAATTTAGTAGCTATGTACACTAAGTGCAAATTGCGATAGATGCTATTTACACCCAAGTGTTAATAGCAACTAGATTCTATTTACACTTAGTGAAATAGCATATTTTCTTAATGATAATTGCTATTTACACTAAGTGCAAATAACAATAGATGCTATTTACACCATGTTAATAGGTACTAGATTCTATTTACACTTATTACATAACATATGTTCTTAGTGATACTAACTAAAAATAGTGATTTACTATTTACACCATATAAAACTAACAGATCTTTGCCATGTAAATAGTAATTACATGTAATTTATCATTTATTTTGACAGATACATACTATTTGCACCTCAGTATTGTTGTACATTAAGAGGACGCAATAATAAATAACAGTGTAAATTATAATTTTTATTTAAATTATTAAAAGGAATGCAGTCTTAAAGGAACAATAAAAGCCCTCCTTATACCTTATATCCCTAACCCTACCCAAAAATGCTTTTATTATTATTAAACATTTTGTTTGCACTTTATTTCCACATTTAGAACATTTTCTTAACTTTTATTGAAAATAAATTGCCTTTCCGGTGTGATTTGTGATGTGAAAAGAGAGAAGAGCAAGCTTTGCAAAAGGCAGATTTGAACCTGTGTTGATCGTCACAACAGCGATCTATTAGTCAGGCATATGCTTTATTGATTGCACAACTAAGGATGCTGTGAACTATGGCCGTTTTTTTCTTTTTCTTTTTTTCTTAAATCTTGTATGGCATTGTTAAGCGGATCTAGTGCGAATAGCACTTGCCAACAGGGCAAGCTATTTCCACTTGGTGTGAATAGACACTCACGTATTTGGGCATATTGGTCTGCAATCTTGTCTAGAATGTGAGATAATAATGTCTTGATTTGTTCGGTCCAATTAAGAATATTTTGTTACTCTTTAATTTTTTTCTACAACTTTTCACAATGCTCCCAATCACTGTCGTCATTGTATTATGATCTGTTTAACAGTCCTATCTTGTGTTATTGGATAGAACAAAGAAAGTAAACAAAAAAAGAAATTTAGCATTTGCCATGTGGTACATAATCATACATTATTTGGTCCCTTCAAAGTCTGTCTGTGGTTATACAGCTTTTTGAAAATGGCAGTTGCTGGTATTTCCCATGGATTCAGCAAATCAACAGTAGACTTAAGCTACTGGTAGTTTCTATTGTGCTGGGTTACACCCTACTCAGAACTAAGAGCTGATTTCTAAAAATCATTCCCAGTTCCTGAGGTGTGAATTATGCCAAAGAAATCCACCAATAGTTATAAGAACTATGAAAACATTTATCCGGTGCGAAAGCCCCTATGGTGTTGACGCTATGGTAACCCATCTGCGGAACCAGTGTCTGAAGCACGTTTGAAATCATGCCAATTTTATTGGCTGACGGCAGTTATATGACAGCACATGGAGCGCCTGTGCATATAAAAGGCCGCCTGCATTACACGTCATTAGCTTTGTTATATTCAGGAAACCCCTTTGTTTGAGTGCGCGTGGGAAGAAAAGAGTTTATCAGAGCATGTTATTGTTCAAGTATTCGAGTATTCAAATATTTAAGTATTCAAGAATCTTGACTATATTCAAGGGATGGAAGTCAAGCATCTGCACCTTGCGGTTCAGGCCACATGGTTGTAGAGGCAGCATGGCAGCTTTGATCGTGCTATACGTGCGTCCCGTTTAGTCGATAAAACACTTCTGGAAAGGATATATCTGTGTATCCTCACTCATGACTCCTCAGGAAGCATCCTCACTCCTTGACCCTCACCTCCTCGTGGTGCAATTAGAGAGTTGAGATGTCATACAAGATGGCTGAGTTTGATCGGTTTCTGGGTCATAGGATGCGAGGGTGGAGGAGCGAGGAAACAAGGAGGGACTTATTCAAATGGAGAAAGAGCCAGCCCTCTGACTACACAGCTGTTCCTAATCTGTGTCTGAGAGGCAACACTGTCATAGCTACTGCAATCGGACAAACGTTGTTGTTGTTTTTTTTACGTATGATTAACGACTATAAACCCAGACAGTCAGATAACATTGACACTAATGATTAATAAATGGGGAAAAAATTGAAATAACCAAGAGGGATTTTTAAAATAGACAAGGTTATTTGCTGCTAAATTTGAGTGCATCCGTTTTTTACAAGATGGTCTCCTAAATGCTCCCATCTGATGACAGCCACGTTGAATAATTTTGATGGATAACAGAAATGGACCGTACCACATCATCAGATTCTAATCTTACTGACTGCAGAAGTAGACAGTTTGTAATCATATGTGATCTACGGTGCCTCCACAAAAAATGAATCATTAAATCTGCATTTTTTGAACACTCAGATGCTGAAATTTTCTATAGTTGAGCTCAGTCTGAACCCATATGTTAATGTTCCATTGATAGATCCATCTAAAGTGGGCCATCTCTTACTTGGGTAAGGTTTTTTTTTAGTTAGTTTTTTTGCAACATGCTATGACTAATATAATTTAATTTAATTTAAATTATGTCATTTTAAATCTTACTTGGGTGCCCACCCAACTTGTTTTTAAGTGGAACATAAATATATCTAAATCGGGGAGATCTGTAGTATCAGGAACTGCACCAGTCATGGTGCATGTAATATTCTGTGAGCATTTCCCTCTCTGACCTGCTGACAACTGACAACAGAAAGGTGAATCAGGAATTGATCCCTTTTCTCATCAACATAATCAGTATGGCTCAAAAGGTCAATCATTTCAAGGTGGAAGTAATGTATTATTCTGATCATTTATTTTGGGCTTGACCTGAATGCTAAATTCTGCTTTCATATTATTAATAATAATGTGTTCGATTTATATAGCGCTTTTCAAGGCACTCAAAGCATTTTACATTGAAGGGGGAATCTCCTCAACCACCACCAATGTGCAGCATTCACCTGGATGATGCGACGGCAGCCATATTGCGCCAGAACGCTCACCACACACCAGCTGATTGGTGGAGAGGAGACAGAGTGATGAAGCCAATCAGGAGAGGGGGATGATTAGGAGGCCATGAAGGACAGAGGCCAATGGGCAAATATGGCCAGGATGCCGGGGTTACACCCCTACTCTTTTTCCGAAGGACATCCTGGGATTTTTAACGACCACAGAGAGTCAGGACCTCGGTTTAACGTCTCATCCGAAAGACGGTGCTCTTTGTCAGTATAGTGTCCCCATCGCTATAGTGGGGTGTTAGGACCCACACAGACCACAGGGTGAGCACCCCCTGCTGGCCTCACTAACACCTCTGACAGCAGCAACCTGGTTTACAAACAATTAACAAACAAAAACAAGAACATCAAAAGAAACACAGAAAAAAACACAGCTTGTCAGCTACTGGCTTGACATCAGGTTGCACACAAAACTCATTTGAACGCAGTCTGTCATCAGTGCTTGTTCCGCTCAGTGACTGTAAGCCAGTCATTGAGGTCATAGTTACCCTCAGTGAAGCACCGCACAAAATCTTTACTAGCCTTGGTCACCCCATCAAGCTTAGGTATAGGTCTTCCCTTTGAAATTATCTCTTTCTTCTCACCAAACAATAGCATTGATAAAAGCCACGCAAAGGAGATCGAAAACATGATTGATAAAAGGTGGGAAAGTAGTGGCCAGGGCTTATTTCGTTTAGATTGCTCAAAACCCCCCAAAAGTTCAAATGGCTGATGACATCAGCGGGGGGTAGCGCCAACACATCACTGGTCCTCTGCGGCGTTCTATCATTACACATCACATTTAATTATGAAAAATATATATAATTTAGATTTTGACAGGGCCAGCAGAGAAAGCCCTGATAGCCCTAACAGCCCACCACTGGATTTCCCCTTTTCCACTAGAATGAACCAGGTGCTAGTTCAGAGCCAGTGCTAGTGCCAATTCGGAGTTGGTTTGACTGACGAACCTTCTAAGAACTGATTTGCCTTTCCACATGCTAGAGAGCCACCACAGACCCAGGTCTTGCATCATTGTAAACATCTCATCTTTCTCAGCAACTCTAGCAAGGCAGCAGGAAACACAAACACTCGAGGCTTATTTGAGATACATCGGCACTGCACAGACCAATTAGTGTATGATATCAAAATGCAGCATGAGCTATTCAAAAGCATAATGAGTCATACGCTCTTGTTGTACTTTGATGTCATACAGCGATCAGTCTGTGCAGCACTGATGCATTTCGAACAAGCCTTACATAAACAATGGTGAACAATGCACATGGCCTTACAATCCTACATCGGCATCCAAATACAGCGAATCCAAAGCATTTGTGCAGCTCGCGTAATTTGTATAGACGGAGATTACAATTGGCAGCAAAACTCCAGCAGCCATATCACCCTGTAGCCAAAGACTGGTTTCTCACTGAAGCTAAGCAAGGCTGAGCCTGGTCAGTATCTGGATAGGAGACCAACTGGTAAAACCAGGTTGCTGCTGGTAGAGGTGTTAGTGAGGCCAGCAGGGGGTGCTCACCCTGCAGTCTGTGTAGGTCCTAACACCCCAAGTATAGTGATGGGGACACTATACTGTCAAAGAACACTGTCCTTCGATAAGATGTTAAACCGAGGTCCTGACTTTCTGTGATCATTAAAAATCCCAGGATGTGTACCGGAAAAAGAGTAGGGGTGTAACCCCAGCATCCTGGTCAAATTTGCCCATTGACCTCTGTCCATCATGGCCTCCTAATCATCTCCATATCCCAATTGCCTTCATTACTCAGTCTCCTCTCCACCAATCAGCTGGTGTGTCGTGGGCGTTCTGGCGCAATATGTCTGCCATCGTGTGATCCAGGGGGATGCTGCACATTTGTGGTGGTTGGGTGAGATCCCCCCCCCCCCCCCCCCATGTAAAGCTTTTTGAGGACCAAGAAAAGCACTATATAAATGTAACAAATTATTATTATTATTATTATTAATTGAGCAACTATTAACTCGATTAGCTGCTATCTAAAAAATTGTGGTCACAAGTTTGTGTTTGTCTTGTTGGTCACGGTAACCCCACCCCCAGCCCCCTGATGCAAGCGGTTTTATTTCTTGACCGGGAAATGGTTTGGAACTACTTAAGAACTGCTTTTTCTGGTTTGGATATGGTGCTTTGGGTGTGGAAAGACAAATAATCAATTTGAAACTAGGTTCTTGCTATGAAATAGCACCAGCACTGCCTTCAACTTGATGCTGCTGCAACAGAAATCATGAACTCTCTTTTTTACTTGCACACAGTTGCTCCTTTGCGCTTAAAAAAAGATTAAAGTGAACAGTCTGATGTCATGGTATAATAAGCACACTTGCACCCTCAAATTACAGTAGTCTCTCTTCCAGAGCTTGGGGGCTTTGGCAAAAAGCAGTTTCTCTAAAAGAGCTTCCACAAATGGAGAGTGTGTTTGCCTCCCATTGTGGAAGCCAATGTTCCCTTTCAAGGGAACTCAAGCTGCGTCACTGCTTTGGGAACGCCTCTGCGTGATTGCGTCGTGAAGCACCTATGTCATCAGTCCAATACAGATTACAAGAGATACTGAACGTCATAGGCGGGTGACATCCTAAACCCGAAAAACTATAAAGCACACTGGAAAACACACGCCGTTAGCTTCTGTTGTCTTCAACAAGCCCTCTGTGTCATTTGTCTGTCCCAAATGTCTGTTTGTGTATGAGTTCAGACCCCTGTTTCACAAGTTTGCACTATTTTAGAGAAGGAGAGTACTATGGCGAGCCAATGATCGTACAGAAAGTGTGTTCTGCCCTGTCCTCTGTAGCATCTGGAGCATAGGCGCCGATACTGTGGGTGCTCCGGGGCTCGAGCACCCACGGAAAATATCGAGCACCCACGTGTGCCAGACTGCCAGTCAGGGACGGATTGGCAATCTGTGCGTTCTGGAAAAGTCCAGAACGGCCGTCCAACCGAGGGCCATCGGCCAAAAACCCCCAAAAAGTATAATAACTGTCGCGATACTCAATGATAATAAAATAATGAGCTCGATCATTTTTCCGGCCGCGATAATTTCCATTTGCATGCTTGTTTGTTTTCGATGTTTCTCTCGCTGACGGAGCGTGCGCCTCGTCCGTTTGGGGAGATGTTTAAACTCGACGCGCCGTGATGAGACGTCAGGCTCGGCCAGATTCGTCTGGATCTCGTACTTCTTCGGTTGCGGAGCCGCAGGCAAAGTTAAAAGATTTGACGGGCACACCGCCAAGCGAAACGGGGTCTCGCACACTCCAGGTTTTTGCAGCGCGCACCCTCGCGCACGTGCGGACGCGTATAACAGGACGCGAGTATAACAGGACGCGAGTATAACAAGGCAAACCTACACTGATGTTGGCAGTTTGATAAATGCAAGTTAATTCTTCAGTTCAATGTTTGTGTGCTAAAAAGGGCAATAAGTTCCTGTAGAGATACATATTCTCTTTTTTTGACAAATAAAGGCATGTCATCAATGTCTTCTTTCTAGCTGTATCAAAATCTCACCTAGCTTTCCTCAGAGATGGCCAAGTTTTGTGCATGATTACATGATATATTTGTCTGTATTTGTGAGAATTGGCGCTGTCCTGATTTGAAAGAGAGGCTACTTTATGGCTTTATTATCAATTAAATAGGTGTGTGTGTTCGTGTCGGCCGCTGTCCATTTCCTAAGGTTCTGAAATGCAAAAAATGTTTGACCAATTTTTTTAGGTCTTTCTTTAAAGGCCGTGTGCGCCAATGAGCACCCACGGAGGAAAACATAAATCGGCGCCTATGATCTGGAGTCTCTTTCACCAGCATCAAAGATGAGTCAATTCTGATGTTTATGGTGGAAAGCTTGTAGTCGCATATAAATTAGGGGCCCAATGCCGATGAGTCTGGGGAAGTTGATACTTTCGACGGTTTTGCGACCTAGCCGAAGTAGAACATGCAGCATCTTTGGAGGACTGTGACAACTTCAATCAGATTCTAATCTGGTTCCATGACCCCCTTTTTTTCTATTCCAGAATGTATATGATATATCCCTGTGTGTATGTATGCTCCCTAGTTCATGCCAACATAGTCATGATGTATGAACAATGTAAGTTCATTTTAAATGCTTGTATTCCTGTGTAAGAATGTATTTCTGCTTTAATATCTCCCAGTCATAACGTGTTTGATATCTAAATATTCCTCTCTCTTTGTCTTAATCGATGATGCACAGAATAGGATTAGCAAACTTGGTAGTAAAACTGTATAAACTCAACACCCTTAACGACACCTGATAAAACATGCAAAGTGGGTCGTAAACATAAACAAAGATAATCTTTTCGGCTCAGAATTCACCCTCTGGATTGGTCAAGCTAACCCAGGAGAGGTGTGGATTAATTGTCTTAAAAGACAAGACAAGTGGAAACATTTCTTGGTGCTCTTCTCTACTCGTCCTCGGACCTTTCCTCCCATCCTCTGAACCCGGCTCACCCCTCGCCATCCGGCTTTAGCCCTGGCTTGGCGGTGTCACGTTGGTTGTTTTCCTTGAAATTGGCGCGCTCTGCTACTCAGTCAAGAAACTTCCACAACTTCGAAGGAGACCTTCATCTCCTTTTGGCAACATTCGCTCTCAAACTGCCTTCAAACTTCCCGCGGATCAGATACACAATATCTTGGAAGAACTGAGAGTAAGCGCTTTAGCTCACAGAACCCTTTGAGAGGACTCACATTCATTCGTTTATACACAACACAAAGCAACCCATGCAAGTATAAATTCCATCACAATTTAGATGCGTTTTAAGACTAGTAACCCTGTTTAAGGCAATAGTAAATAAGTAAGTAAGTACATTTTATTTATAAAGTACATTTAAATTCAGCTTACACTGACCAATATGCTGTACAATACAATCATACAAATACATTAAAATGAAAATAAATAATAATAATAATAATAATAATAATAATAATAATAATAATAATAATAATAATAATGGTAAATGGACTGCATTTATATAGCGCCTTTATCCAAAGCGCTTTACATTTTTGCCTCACATTCACCCATTCATACACCGACGGCGATGTCAGCCATGCAAGGCACCATCCAGCTCATCGGGAGCAGCTGGGGTTAGGTGTCTTGCTCATGGACACTTCGACACTTGGTCAGGTGGAACCGGGGATCGAACCACCAACCTTTCGGTTTGTAGACAACCTACATGAACCACTGAGCCACTGCCGCCCCCTATAATAATAATAATTACAAAATAGAATTAGAAAACAGTTACTAATCCAAAAATTAAAGATCAAATTAATTGAAGAAGCACACTTAATGTAAGGTGGCAACTGATTCCATAATCTTGGAGCAGCAACTGCAAAGGCTCTGTCTCCTTTCATTTTTAGCTGTGATCGTGGGACATATAAAAGACCTTTATTGGCAGATCTGAGGAACTTAGGAGCTAAATTTAAATGAACAAGATCAGAGATGTAAGACGGGGCTTGTCCATTAAGAGCTTTAAAAACAGTCAGCAAATGTTTTAATTGAATTCTAAAATAAACAGGAAGCCAGTGAAGAGAAGCCAAGATTGGAGTGATATGATCATGTTTTTTTTGTACTAGTTAACAGTTTGGTTGCTGCATTCTGAACCCTCTGTAAATGGGCCAATGAAGATTGAGGAAGACCATGGTATAAAGTGTTACAATAGTCCAGCCGGGATGTAATAAATGCATGGATAACTTTCGCCAAATCGTGGAAGGAAAGAGTTGATTTAAGTCTAGAAATTATTTGCAATTTATAATAGCTGTTTTTAACAACTTGAGTACCTATAGAGTAGTATTGCATCCTTCATATCTCCGAAAAGTCTTTCGTTTTATTATATTTATAAAAGAAATATAGGCTGTACCGAGTCTTTCCGGAAAAAAACGAGCGGCTGGAGGCGTATCAAGTGGGCGGAGCTAAAGAATGACGAGCGCGCAAAGCGGTGACATCCTCAAGCGTGGAGAAACCCATGGCTATCTCAGCTAATACAGATAATGATCCAGAATCAAATCTGAGGCAGAAATAAATTGAACAGGAGAAACAGCAACATCAGGACGTCCGTCTCTGTGGTATGTACTGTATTTAGTGGCCTGTCAACATTTGTGTCTTTACTAGAAGTTTATGAGGACATGATTCGGTTTATGGACTATTGTATGCGACTAGACCTTAGAGGTAGCAAGCAAAACGGTTTTGCACATCAGACTAATGTAACGTTATACAGAGAACAGCAATCAAGTTTCCGTTAGCGCATTTGAATGACGAAGCACGCGATCGTTGTTTAATCATGCAACGGTAGCCAATAGCAGAGACATTTGAAGCAATTTTACTCACCGGCTGCTTCCAAAGCAGGACCGAACCTTTATCGCTGGGACCGCTCCGTCAAAAACACACTTCTTTGGTATGATTTGGTGAAGTCCTGTGACAGCAGTGGCGTGTAAATCCACTTTGAGACGCGACTGAAACGATGTTGTGAAGCTTCCCGTCATTTCTGCGTTCAAATCGGTTCAAATGCAGCGCTGCCTTCCCGGAATGCTGTGCTGAAGCGTTGAAGTCGCTCGACGTCACCCATAGGAATAAAGTGGAGCGCGGCGTGCCACATAAGTGTTCACGGACGACTGGATCTGCACCTGAGAGAGTGTTTACGGCGTGCATTTCCTCTCTCACTCTAGTCACACGCACGCTCGCACCCTACTGGGAGAAGAGCCCGTACGGCCCATACAAGGACCTTCCGTTCTATTAACGTCAAGTAGACCCATACTCGAAAAAAACTCTCAGAAACTTGTGAGAAACCGGAAGGAGTATTTTTGACACAGAAATACTCTATCAAATGTCCAACATTAGTTTTTGAAACTTTGACTATGTTTAGGATGGGAATCCAAGTCTTTAACAGTGTAAAAAGCTCAGTATGCACGAAACAGCATTTCACCCCCCCCCCCCCCTTTAAAAAGTAATGGCTCCAGAAGCGAACCCTTGAGGAACCCCACAGGAGAGTGACAGATAAATGGACTGCATTTATATAGTGCTTTTACCAGACTCATGAGCACTTTACATCTTGCCTCACATTCACCCATTCACTCTCATTCACACACCAACAGCGGTGTCAGCCATGCAAAGCGCCATCCAGCTCATCGGGAGCAGCTGGGGTTAGGTGTCTTGCTCATGGACACCTCAACACTTGGTCAGGTGGAACCGGGGATTGAACCACCAACCTTCCGGTTTGTAGACATGAATCTACATGAACCACTGAGCCACTGCCACTGCCGAGATGATGAGGAAAACTGGCCAATAGCCACTGAAAATGTCCTGGACTTAAGATACAAATCAAACCCCATTAGTGCTGTATCCTTAACACCTACCCACTGTTGGAGGCGTGACAGAAGGATATTGTGGTCCATAGTGTCAAAAGCGGCACTCAGATCCAGTAAAATCAAAACTGCATTTTCACCAGAATCAACTGCAAGTAACAAATCATTCATCCCTTTTAACAAAGCTGTTTCAGTGCTGTTATGAGTTGTAAAACCCAATTGGAATGGTTCAAGTACCTGAGTCGAATTTTAAAAAGGTAGTAACTGTGATAGGACAACCTTTTCCAAAATGTTTGAAAGAAATGGCAATTTTGAGATAATTATTCATTCACCTTACATCATTTGCTATTACCAATAGTCTCAAAAGAACCTTTAATGATGTCTGAGGGAACAACATCATGGGGAGATGTTTAGATTTCATCCGCATCACTAAGTTCTTCAAGTCAGAAAGAGACTCTGGCTGAAAACTATAAAAAAAAGTAGCAGTATGAACTGAACTGTCAAGAAGAAAAACAGAATGGAAAGGAATGAGAGCTGATCGGATACCATCAATCTTTTCAGTAAAGAACCTCAAAAATCTCACACAGATATCAAGAGATGGTTCAACTTCGTTAGAAATGCAGGGATTAATAATCTAATTTATAGTACTAAACAAGATTTTAGGTGTATGAGAGTATTTAGTAATAATATCAGATAAGTATTTAGCTCTTGCTTTTTTTTGCTGCTTTTTGAAAATTCAGCAAGCAGTTTTTAAAGATTTCAAATGATACCACAAGATGCTCTTTTTTCCATCTCCTCTCTGCTTTCCGACAGATCTGTCTAAGTATGCGAGTGGAGTCATCCAACCATGGTTGTGGTTTAAATTTTGGGCAATTGTATTTAAGTGCTGCTATAGAGCAGTGTTTCCCAACCTTTTTTCAGTCAAGGCACCCTTTTCAACAAATTTTCAACATTTTGTGCCACCCCCTCACATACATTACGCTAGGGGTCTGCTCATGGGTCAGTTTGTATAACGTTTTAGGTTCACGGTTTCAGTACGTTTCGGTATTTGCTATGTTCAGAGAATAAAGGACAAATAAAAATAAAGAAAATAAGAACAAAGAACTTAAACACAAGCAGCAGCACAAATACATACTATTGAGCAAAGATACTGATAAAATGAACAATGCTTTTCATGTTTTCATGTTTTTCAGGTAGGTCTTACTTTAGTTCCCTTTCGAAAGGGAACTCGAGCTGCGTCAGCTGACGCTATGATAGCTGACGCTATCGCTATGGCCTCCAGCGTGACCGGTGTCTGAGCTACTATCAAATCACTAGCAATCCTATTGACCGGCGACAGCCTATGATGTCATCAAGGTGCGACCAGGAAGTATATAAGGGCGCCTTGCAAACATGACACCAGCATCTTCGTCTTCAGGGACTGTTTTTGTCTGAATGCTTCAAGTCAAAGGTAATCCAGATTCATTTATTTTCTGCCTGGGATTAAGAGCATGCACAATCAAGCTCTTGTGGAGTCATTTGTTCGATTGTGTGTAATGTGAGCGGAGTTTTCAATCCGAGATAGCTCCGTTCTTGTCTAGCTCTCTTCCTGAGGGAAGAGCGTTTTTGCATCTGAGATTAGTGATGTGATCCCCGCTCATGCTGAGGCTGAGCGCGGATGCATGTCACAGTCCCTCGGATGGGGTCGCCGATCTAGCGACTGACGAGATTAATCACAAAAACTCGTAGGGATGGCTGGTGAGAAGGGAAATTAATTTCTCAGCCATCCTGACCATGTATGCTGAGCCGATGGCTGTTATGAGCGCGCTGCATGCAGGCTGCGGCCGTCATGCGGGCGCATTAAAGGAGAGATCGCTCATTTAACAGAACGATCGATTTCTCCCCGGCCATAAAACCGTCGGCTCTGTTGAGCTTTTCCATTCCTTCCTGATCTCCTGACTGAGATCGTCAGGGTATGGAAGAACCCATATTCAGTGTATTCACGGACATCAGCGGGTGGTAAACGCTGATGTTTGGAGGATAGGTGGATATGGGTATGTGTTCTCGCCCCGGATTGCTGTTAAGAATAATCTAGAAAGATCCGGGTAGGCGGGGACACTAAGAGCTCCAACCCTGCCATCTCAGCTTCTTTCAACTATGTTTCAAGAAGTTTAGATGGCGGGGCATACACGGCAGCGGGTCAGCCTGGTGCTACTTTTACGCCGTGTCGGTGTTGCAAGTATACTGGGAAGACCTGCTGAGGGATCTCAATCAGGGAAAATACCCTGACCCGCTGCGCAGCTGTGTGCCATATCAGCGATAGCAGGGCCTGAGGGCCAGTGTCGCAGAAGCGCGGGTGGTGGTGTCCGAGGACCCGCACACCGCTGAGATCCGGGTCCCAGGCAGGCGGGAGGCGTCACGGTATACGGACCAGTGACGGGGCCTGAGTGCCAACATCACCTCTCATGCTCCCCGCGGTTAAGGGCGGGGCGCAAAGAGGCGGACTCCCACAGAAGAGGAATAGTATCACAACGCTGTTGGCGTGAATGAAATATCCCTCCCTTAGGTGGGTGAGTTAAGAATTACATCTCATTTACTGCTCTTCTTCATTATCTCCCCAGGCGCTTCTTACATCCGGCCCTGAGGGGGGCCATGCCGATGATACTCTAGACCCCGCCTGGCTGGGCTGTGAGAAGCGCACCCTCAGGCGGTTGCGCTCCTAAGCATCCCTTACGAAACAAAAATATATTGCAGTATATTGGAAAATATAATGTAATACATTAGGCAATATATTCACATATATGGGATTTGATATTTATATTCTCCAATATATTGCAATATATGAAAGCGGCAATCATTTGTATATTTTGCAATATATTACAGCAATATATAATATATTGTATAATACCATCCAAATATTATTCCATGTATTTTTCAATATATTATAATATATTTCAAGTAATATATTGGTAAATATATTTTCCTTTCGTAAGGGATGCATACTGTGAGTAAAACTTATGCGTGGATATCGTCGCGCAGAAGGCAAGCTGGTAAGTCCCCCTTGTGAGGGAAACATTTATTATTTATGTGAGACTCCATGCTCCCCGCCGAGGGTTTGGGGATCAAGGTATCGATGGAGGACACCATAGGGCCCTGTAGTTCCCCTGTCCGGTGGCTAGAACGATTTTTTAGATGCCATTATGTGGTATGTTTAGAGCTAGCTTTGCTAGGAGAGAATAGCTGCCGTTGTATGTACAGCTGTGCGAACAGTTTTTGCCTTCTCTCTGTGTGATGAAGCAGTATTGAGGCAACCGCTCATTCTTGTGGGAATGTGCTGTTGTTTTAGGTGAGTGTGCTCTCCTAGTCAAACAGGAAGCTCTTAGCCACCCCAGGGTAAAGCGGTCAACGTTGCCCCTCGTGGAATTTCATAGACGGGAGGGTGAGTTTAGGCTGACGCACAAACTACAGATTTATGTCTAGCCTTGCAGGGCTTGGACGGAGTATTATTGAGGTTTTTTCGCTCCCCCGAACCGCGTATAATACTCTTATGTAGGCTGGCCCTCTCCGGGCCGCCGCATCTGTTGGCCTAGGCTTTTTTGGGATGGGGGGCATTTCTTTCCAAAAAAGGAAAGCAATTATCGCCCGAGGCCCTCTGTTTGAATATTGCAGGGCATTTTCTTTCGCATCCCTAGTCAGCTTCCTCTTACATTAGAGTCGTCCGGCCAAGGCCCGCCCACTTCTCTGCGTTTTGGGTTTTTTAGTAATGCAGGTTGGTGTTAAGCAGAATGAACAGCGACTTAGTCAGTGGCCGTGGGGCAGGGTTTGGCGTCCCACGCTTGTACGCGGGTGGGCTAGTTTTGCGAAAACCCCACTTTCCAGAGCTTGTTGTGGCTGCCACCTTCTGGCCCCATCCTGGAGGATGTTGGGCTGGTGGGTAGCATATTTGTGAATATTTTTTGCCCTCTGCTCTGTGTCTTCTGCTCCACCTTTTAGGGCTCGGGTTGAGCTGCACTCGCAACCTGCATGCTTCGTGATGGTTCGGTCGGATGCTCGCCTGGAAGCCGAAGCATTGCCATGGCTGACGCCCTGGCATGAACGGATAGGCCACTGCATGAAGGAAGAGTGGCCGCCCCGACGCAGGTGACGTAAGTTGTACTCCCCTCGCTTTGAGGGTCTAGGTACTTTCTGCTGAGTACACTGCTTTTGGCAATGTGTTTAGGCTATGTCTGTAGGCACTGCCGGATGGGACTGCGTCATCGCATGGAGGACCCCGTGAGCCTCTGGGATGAAGCCAGCCCCGTGAGGGGCATGGGCTACCAGCTGGCTGTGAGCAGCCACCTTGGGCAGTCCTGGCAGTGGACTCTGAGCAGGAGGCCTCAGCAGGCCTCCTTGCGGGTGAGTCGCGACATCGGGCCAATGTGCGCCTGGGAGGAATATCCCCAACGATATCCTGTTTTCCAGGATAGCCCATCTCTGAGGTCCGGCCTGAGGCGGACACTGCCAGTTTGCAGTCCCTCAGCTGGATGCCTCTCCAGAGGCGAGTTTCCAGAGGCTCTGTGTGTTAACAGACTGGGCTGGCAGACGGAAGCGTCCCGCATAGTGACGCCAGGTCAAGCCTCCCTGGTGGCATTCGGTGAAGTTCTTCCCGAATAGTGACTGGCTGGGGCGCCCTCGGGTCCCCTAGCCACATTCCCTTAAAGGAACCCCTTCTGTCGAACAGGTTGGTTCCAGGCCTTTGAGCGGCCGGGGTAGGGTACATGAAAGTGCCCCAAGGCCACGGCTCGGGCTATGACCGTAGGGAATGCTGTCACTGACAGCCTAATGTGACCAGAGGGGGAGTGGTTCAGGCATTTCAGTTGAATTTGCTTGTCCTGACAGTTGTCACTGCCAGTAGGCATGCACTCCCCTCGGCATGGCGGCATGGGTATATCGTTCCCCATAGCGTCAGCTGACGCAGCTCGTGTTCCCTTTCGAAAGGGAACGTCCCCGGTTACGACTGTAACCTTAGTTCCCTGAGAACAGGGAACGAGATGCTGCGTCACTTTTGCCATGCCTCGGGGCCTGCCTGCGAACAGTCCCTTCAGACGAAGAAGCTGGTGTCATGTTTGCAAGGCGTCCTTATACTTCCTGGTCGCACCTTGATGACATCATAGGCTGTCGCCGGTCAATAGGATTGCTGTGATTTGATAGTAGCTCAGACACCGGTCACGCTGGAGGCGTTCCCCATAGCGGCAGCTGACGCAGCGTCTCGTTCCCTGTTCTCAGGGAACTAAGGTTACAGTCGTAACCGGGGACGTTTTTAGATATAAAAATTGAATAAATAATCAAATGTAAAATAACTGCATATTTAACTGTTTCAATTAAATATTAATCCTTATTAAACTTACACAAGCTATTCAATTAAAAGCAGTGAGTGATGTCCTTATCTTTTCTTTGACATTAAAAAGAGTAAAGGTTGCTGCCCCTTTAAGACCTAATATAGGGATATGCGTCATCTTTCTCGACTGTATAAAGTTCACTTAAGGCATATTCAGACTATGTCTGCTTGTTTACTCAACAAGATGGACATGTTGACATAATTTTTGTGTGAATTTTTCCGTTCAAGCGCAAGACTTGAAAGAGAACTCAATATTTGTGCGCTGTGAGACGTCTACGCGCTCTCGGATGAGTGCAGAGACAGATCTTCACACAGCTAGCGAATATACCTGGGTGATGATGACGAAATGACTGGTCATACGGCAGCACTCGCATGCATTGAACAAAGTTTACAAAGAGAGACCGTTTTGCACTTTTTTCTTTTATCATCACTGAAGAGCCAGCACATGTATCGACAGAAACATACATAAATGCATGTTTTTCAAGTTACAACCCATATTAAAGATGCGTCATCATCAGATGTGAGATGAACCACGGTGCAAGTGCCTACTGGCACCTTTTACACGGCACCCCCGCTCACGTCAGATGGCACCCTGTCCCGGTTGGTTCCACGCTGCTATAGAGTCCAAAATATCAGAACAAGAAGAATTAAAAAGAGAAGAATGCTCAGCAGCATTACTATGATACATGTCAGAAAACGTCTTGGTTACGTATGTAACCTTAGTTCCCTGAATAGGAACCGTTGTGGGAACGCTTCTGCGTGATTGCGATCTGAAGCACGTATGTAATCAACCAATGAGATGACGGAACGTCATAGGCAGGTGATGTCATCGACCCGGAAACTATAAAGGGCCCGTGAACCCAAACAGGAACTAGCCTCTGAAAAAGCCTGAAGTAAGCGCTGATGGGCATTCAGGGAGTATGACCGGGTGACACAGCATCTCGTTTCCTATTCAGGCGCTCTTCGAGGAGGGCTTCCAGGCTTGCGTTCCCTGTGGCACAGGTCTCAGTGTTGCCAAAATACAGTGGCAGCTCATGTCATGGGGTTCGTAAACTGATCTGACAGAGGGTTTTTGAAATGGGCCCAGTCCTATCTCAGTCTTCACCTGCCAGATCTAGTGCCGCTTCTCTATTTTAATTTGTGTTATGTATCTTGATGCTAAATGAAGATCTAATGCACCTGTTGGACCAGGCATTGTGTCTATTGTGTAACAATAATTCACATAATGTGCTTTTAGTTTATTTTGTATTTTTAGAAAGACAAGATAATGTGGAGTACTAAATGAAATACTGCACTGTTAATTTAGGCCATTTAGGCAGTCATGCATTTTATAATGGCTTTGAATAATGGCAGTTTATTTTACAGCTAAATACTCTGAATTACTCTAGAGATATATAGGCTGAAACATAACAATTAAAAAAATTAAACATTTTAAATATTTTTCTTCATGTCTAAAAATATTATGTGAATGTAGTATAACGCAGTGGTTTTCAAACTTTTTTAAGAGCAACCCTCTTTTTGTTGTTGTTGTTGTTGTTGTCGCAACCCATATATAGGCCTTTAACCATTTGCATTGAAATAAGCAATGCCAAGCAAGGGCCATTTGACTGTATTCTCCATTAAACCAGTAGATGGCACACTCTCAGCACTTTTCCACACAACCGCTTTTGATCCTTGGCGCGTTCGCAACGCAAAGTTGATTCTTTAATAATTTGATAGCTAAGCCTATATGGGACGCTAATTAACTGGTTAGCCTTTAACCAACAAGACTTTTGAGAGGGAGAGAAAAACAGGTAAGTCACGTATAAGTCGCATTTGATTGCATTCAGAAATAATACCAGTAGCTATAACACTACAAACATTTTAAACACTACTAACATAGCTAGAGGTTATTTTAGTTCCTGTCACTCCACAACAAATCCTTCAAATTTAACGGTATTCAGGACAGATCAAGAATTAAACAATATTAGAAGGCTATAACTATAAAGCCAAAACAAAATAATTTATTGAGGAACTGAAAGTAACCAGGGTTAGGCTCACGTGGCCTAACTCCCTCATTCGAGTTCAAATGTTTCCATATTCGCAATGTATTTGGATGCTAAACCATTTTTTATTATTGGCTTTGTACCGATTTCACTCGCATCCCAATATGACTCTTGATGGGGGAAAAAATAATCCGCTACACATGCGCAAAAATGGGAATAGAGACCTGCACTGCCGCAGTACTCACGGGACCAAGCGCATCGAGTGCGAGTCTAGATTTGAGTGCGGCTGCGGGCGCTACGGTAGCT
The DNA here is from genome assembly GCF_024679245.1 of Pseudorasbora parva. Taxonomy (NCBI): domain Eukaryota; kingdom Metazoa; phylum Chordata; class Actinopteri; order Cypriniformes; family Gobionidae; genus Pseudorasbora; species Pseudorasbora parva. The sequence continues at coordinate 24,213,988 of NC_090180.1, read as the reverse complement.
AACTTTACTCGTGTGTGCGCGGATTGCAGGAGAAAAAAACTATTTGCGGGACTCCCGTAAAATAGAAATATCTAAAAATAGAACATCTAGAAACAAATACATTGTTATTCATATACTGCACAATATAGGAAGAGTTTCTGTTTATAACATGTTTTTTTGCTGGGTTGTGCAATGTAACCAATATGTGTTTATTTCTAGAATGCAATGGCCAAACAGAAGCATTTAAGATAGAATCCCCTCACCGATCTAAATAGTTATGTATGCTGGAAAATCCTCTGATTATAACAAAGAAAGTGTAGAAATTATGGAAGATTCTTTGTGCAGTATTATTTTATTGATAACAGAGCTTTGTGAGATCGCGATGAACTGAGATGATAATTTTTTGGATTTATGACAGGAGCGCACTTTGCGCGTATTCTGCCACGCCAAACCATGCATGTACATGCTTGCTTTTACATCAAATTACTTGAAATAATGTCATGGACGTACAGGATAATTTTTTTTAAATACTTTTATGCGGACGGGAGCGGGACAAAACATGTTGCAAGCGGGAGGGGGAGAAGGTAATGCTGCGCCTCACAATAATGAACCAAACTCAGCAGCTAGGCTACTCTCACATTTCTTTCTTTCTTTCTTTCTTTCTTTCTTTCTTTCTTTCTTTCTTTCTTTCTTTCTTTCTTTCTTTCTTTCTTTCTTTCTTTCTTTCTTTTTTCTTATAGTGTTAATCTGTTAATTATTTAAGTCAAATATATTTCATGTATTTATTCCTTTTATACAAGGCCTATAGATTGATTTTATGAAAAAATATTTTATTTTTATTTTTTATGTAACTCCATTTTCCTTACTTCCTGGCGACCCATTTTTTTAAGTCTCTGGGTTTAAAAACAACTGGTATAATGACTTATAACTACAACTAAATTGAAGGCACAAGTGTTCATGCTTTATTTAAAATCTGAGGCTATGTCCAAAACTATGAATATTATGATACATTTTCTAAGACCATGCCTGGATTGTTTTTTTTAGATGTCTTTTATCAAAAAAGTTTGTTGGCCTGAAGACACGTTTGCAGTCTTTTGTCTAATGTCTGGCAAGGAGAACAGCTCAATTAATGCTACAATGTGCTTACTCAGTGATCGTTTCACACTTTTTAATGTCTGAGTGTCACATGCCTGTCCTGTCTTGTGTGCACATGTGGGTTTTGTCAGTATGGCCTTTGTGCTTCCGTCATTGTCTGATCCCTCCCCCTTGTTATCTGATTAGTGTTTCATTTCTCCCACCTGTTCCCTCTTAATTTCTACCCTTTATAAGCTCCTTGTGTTTGTCAGTCTTTGTGGAATCCTTGTTATGTCTACGTATCCTGTTTCCCTGTGTTGGTGTGGTTTGAGTTTATGTTTTTGGAACTAGTTGTTTTGCCCCCTCGTGGGTTTTGTTTTGTGTTGTTTAATTTATGTTTAATAAATTCACATTTCTCTGCAATTGAGTTCTCACTTTAGTTTCTTTAGTGTTACGTGACACTGAGGTGTAATCCTCATTATTGTTTTGTTATGAATCTTTTGTTTTTGTAACAGCTGTTATTCAAATCCATTATAACATGTATGCCTGGCTAAATGGTCCATTATCAGCACAGTATTTCATTCAGTAAGCTACAATTATCTAGAGTCTTTCTAAAAGAAAACAAAACAAAACTGAAAGCACATGTGAATTATTGTAACATAAATAGACAGAGCTCTCGTTGCAACAGGTGCATTAGAGCTTCGGTTAGCATCAAGCTACATAACAATTTAAAACATTAAAATTACACCTTCATTCGTTATCTCACTTTAGACCACCATCAAGTGTTTTTATTAGTTTCCTGTCGCGATATAATGGGATTTTCATTCAGATGGTGATGTTAAAATATGTTATATTTATCATATATCAGCGTCAGGGGAAGGGCGGTGTTCAGCAGTCAGATGAATGACACCTCAGAGGGCAAATGAACGCCTGATGAGTCATATCTGATGCATATCATTAATAAGAGATCCAGAGAGAGGTCTGCGCATGTTTTAACCCTTTTATATCGAATAATTATTTTAGAAAAGAATAGAAATGGTATTCTGTATGACAAAATATTTTGCAAACATGTGATATGTCAATATTTCACATGTTTGCTTCAAATATGAGCAAACGTGAAATATGAGCAAACATGTCCAAATATGAGCACTTTTGAACTAAGAGCTAAACTAAAAGCAGTTCTTTGCGATCTCTGTGAACACAAATGAGCCAGTGCAGACGAGAGAGAATGAACGTGCGTTTGACAATCTATTCAAAATATCGTTCATAACGGATCGATTATAATGCACTCCTGACATAAATTAAGAAATTATTGTCACTGCAACCTAATAGTGTGATGTTTAACGAGCAGTGAATGTTGAACAATAGTAATCTGAGGCTGTATACGATCTTTGAATCGTATGAGGTTAAAAAAAACAAAAGATTCATAACAAAAAGTGTAACTGTCAATGGACATGTTTTTTCTTGAGATGGGTATTTTATGTTTTTTGTTATAAATTCATTTCACTTTGAGTTTATTCATTTAATTAAAACAACAACACATATATTTATGATGTATGCCCTTTTGAAATGTTTGAAGTTGTGGGTTCTTTAGGTGGGATTTATAAGACGTAATGTGTCACATGACCCGGATTGAGTTGATAGCGGGTCTGCGTCATTTGGAAAGGTCGAGCATTAACACGGAGAAAATTACATATGGCCTGAAGAGAGTTGTTTTTGTCTGCATGGTCTGAGAGGCGCACACGGTAATTTAACTTGATATACTTCATAATGACAATGATGTTGTATTGTTTTATGTGCGATGTGTTAATGATGTTTAATAGTCTTATATCTGTTGTGACATTCATTGAATATCAGAAGACACTGGACGAGAGAAATGCATAAGTTGAATGTGTTTTTATTTCTTGTAGTTTTCACGGTGTCTACTGAAGAGAGAGAGAGAGAGAAAATAAACAGAGAAGACATCTGTATGAAGCGTGGCCATTGTTTTTATTAGACCGGTGCAGCTACAAAAATAATAATGAGGATTACGTCTCATACATTCAAAAGTGTGAAACGATCATCGAGTGAGCACACTGAAGCATTAATTGAGCTGTTCTCCTCGCCAGTCATTAGACAAAAGACTGCAAACGTGTCTTCAGGCCAACAAACTTATTTGATAAAAGCATCTAAAAAAAACAATCCAGACATGGTCTTAGAAATTGTTTCAAAAAATTTATAGTTTTGGATATAGCTTTAGATTTTAAATAAAGCATGACCACACTTCTGCCTTAAATTTAGTTGTAGTTATAAGTCGGTATACTACATTCACATAATATTTTTATACATGAAGAAAAATATTTAAAATATTTACATTTTTTATTTTTATGTTTTAGCCTATATATCTCTATATAAAGGGGTACTTCAGCGCTGGGAAGATGAATCTGTATTTAAACTGGGTCATTAATATAGTAGAAATGTGAAATTATTTTTGAATTTGATGCTTTCTAGACTGAGAAAAGACAAAAAAAATATTTTTGTCTCATGGGGATGAAAGAATACAATTCCCAGAATGCTTTGCTGCCCTGTGAGGCCTCTCCCAAAGCCACCGCTACTGAATCACTTTCCTACCACCGCGTTCATCTTCATAAAATCAGTTCAGTTAGAGAACAGACACTACAATTAAAAACTGAACGTGTCTGTTCAATATATTGTGATTTATCCGCTGAGGAAGTGTTAGCACAAGTCAGATTACATGCATCGTGATGAGCTGAATGAGCTCTCGTGATGAGAGCTGAGGTAAACGCGTCCACATTCGCGGCAGCGTGTGTTCCGTCTGGTGCGTTTTAAGTTCATGCCTTTCGAAGATTAACTTTCATAGGAATTGCCTTGAGAAGATAAATGCACCGTTTCCATCAATGCCTGAGCCGAGCTGAGCTGTGAGTCTGATCTCCCATCCCCCATGTGCGAGTTGAAAACATGCAGAAATAGCTCACTCTGCTGTCTGTAGTCTTTAGCGTCTGGCCAAAATTTTTACTGATGACACAAATCGATGATATTTGCGTCTTCGGAGTAATTTTTCCAGAAATAAAATGCATAAATCTCTCATCTCAGGGGGATATGAGAGGGGGGAGAACAATCATTCGAATATACTCCAGGGTTTCTACTGATAGAAAGCCATATGCTAATCGCTGAAGTAACCCTTTAATAACTGTCTGTGTAATTCTGAGTATTCAGCTGTAAACTCTAAATATATATTAGTTATGTCTATATTCAGAATAATGTATGAGCAGCTGTCTTTTTACTATGAGTATGTCTAAATGCTACATTTGCCAAATCAAGGGGTGACAGGAAAGGGGTTAATGTTGATGATCAAGCTATTTTTTATATAAATATGATTAGGCCTACATATGCTCGTTTGTTTTAGCCCCCTAGCCCCGGACAGTGAAAACATGGAAACCCGGAAAATTCAATTTTTGCCTGAAAGCGTTTTCTCACAAATAACGAAATTCATAGTTAAAAAATATGAGTAAAAAATATATTTCATTTTTTTTTTCATTTGCAGAGCAAAACGAGGGAAAAATTTAATCCTGACTGAGGTTATCATCATTCATTCATTTGCACTTTGAGCCACTATCCTCTGCTTGCCTTCCTTTATCCAGCCTGTCCGTTATTACAAATGGAGAGGGAAAATTTTTGATTTTGCTTGATGAATTAGTAACTACAGTTTACTGATCTCTGTCTGGGGAACAAGGTTTAGAGGTGGAAAGGACATCTCAGTTAAGAAGAACATCCTGAGGCTATTCCATTAGCTCCCTTCAATTCTTCAATTCTTTCCCTGTAGCATTTTGAAAGGTTAGATGGTGGATATCAATAGATGTGAAATAACAGTAAGGTCCTCTTATCCACCAATTGTGCGTGAAGTCTGTGCATGAATATTTCATGATATAATGATAAATAATCATGCGTTCACATATTTTTTTTTTCAATTTAGCATTAAATTCTACTTTAAAATGTATAACCACACAAATAAAAGAAAAAAACAAACAAATAAAAAAACCTGGTGACCTTAAAAACATGGACAGTGTTAATCATAACTGTTTTATTTTATTAAAGTAAGTTATTCAAGTAAGATGCCACAGTTCAGGGAGCCTTGGAGGCTCAGACCCTTCATATCCAGTCTTCATGGATAGGTAGTCCCTCCCAAAATCTCCCCAAAAGCCGACTCTGGAGTGAGGACAGGAGGGACAGGAGACGAAGCCCTCTCTGGACTTGGGAAGGAAGAAGATGGAGCCCTCTCTTGACTCAGGAAGGAAGGAGATGGAACCATCTCTGGACTTGGGAAGGAAGGAGACGGAGTCCTCTCTGGACTCTGGTCACAGGCTGTAGCCATCTCTAAATGCTGGCCAGGGGCTGAAGCCCTCTCTGGATGCTGGTCACTGGCTGGAGCCATCTCTGGACGCTGGTCATGGGCTGGAGCAATCTCTGGATGCTGGTCAGCGGCTGGAGCCATCTCTGTATGCTGGTCAGTGGCTAGAGCCATTTCTGGACACTGGTCAGTGGCTAGAGCCCTCTCTGGATGCTGGTCAGGGGTTGGTGAAGCTATCTCTGGATGCTGGTCAGCGGCTGGAGCCATCTCTGGATGCTGGTCAGTGGCTAGAGCCATTTCTGGACACTGGTCAGTGGCTATAGCCCTCTCTGGATGCTGGTCAGGGGTTGGAGCCTTCTCTGGACTCTGGACACGGACTGGAGCCATCTCTGGACGCTGGTTAGTGACTAGAGACATCTGTTGATGCTGGTCAGTAACTGGAGTCCTCTCTGGATGCTGGTCATGGCTGGACACATCTCTGGATGCTGGTCAGTGGCTGGAGCCCTCTCTGGATGCTGGTCAGTGGCTGGAGCCCTCTCTGGACACTGGTCACAGACTGGAGCCATCTCTGGATGCTGGTCAGTTGCTGGAGCCCTCTTTGGATGCTGGCCAGTGGCTGGAGCCATCTCTGGACACTGGTCAAGGACTGGAGCTACTCTGGACCCTGGTCAGGGGCTGGAGCCCTCTCCGGATGCTGGCCAGGGGCTGGAATCCTCTCTGGACACTGGTCCTGTACTGGAGCCATCTCTGGATGCTGGTCAGTGGCTGGAGCCCTCTCTGGACTCTGATCATGGGCTGGAGCCATCTCTGGATGCTTGTCAGTGGCTGCAGCCCTCTCTGGATGCTGGTCAGTGGCTGGACCACTCTTTTTGGATGCATGTCAGTGGCTGGAGCCCTCTCTGGACTCTGGTCATGGGCTGGAGCCATCTCTGGATGCTGGTCAGTGGCTGGAGACCTATCTGGATGCTGGTCAGTGGCTGGAGCCATCTCTGGACACTGGTCAGGGGCTGGAGCCCACTCTGGACGCTGGTCAGGGGCTGGAGACATCTCTGGATGCAGGCCAGTGGCTGGAGCCCTCTCTGGACACTGGTCAGTGGCTGGAGCCAACTTTGGACGCTGGTCAGTGGCTGGAGCGATCCCTTAATGCTGGTCAGTGGCTGGATCCCTATCTAGACGCTGTTCATGGGCTGGAGCCCTTTCTGGATGCTGGCCACAGGCTGGAGCCCTCTCTGGATGCTGGTCATGGGCTGGAGTCCACTCTGGATGCTGGCCAGTGGTTGAAGCCATCTCTGCACACTAGTCAGTGGCTGGAGCCATCTCTGGACGCTGGTCAGTGGCTGGTGCCCTCTCTGGACACTGGTCCTGTGCTGGAGCCATCTCTGGATGCTGGTCAGTGACTGGAGCCATCTCTTCATGGGCTGGAGCCCTCTCTGGATGCTGGCCACAGGCTGGACCCCTTTCTGGATGCTGGTCACGGGCTGGAGTCCTCTCTGGATGCTGGCCAGTGGTTGGAGCCATCTCTGGACGCTGGTCAGTGGCTGGTGCCCTCTCTGGACACTGGTCATGTGCTGGAGCCATCTCTGGATGCTGGTCAGTGACTGGAGCCATCTCTGGATGACTGGTGGCCATGATGTCCGGGGGAATGCTGGGTTCCTTCTCTGCGGCTTCCAAAATAAACACAGAGCCACTCAGCAGTAATGCAATGTCAATGTAATTTTTCAGAGACCAATTAGGATCATGCAAAGACATGATCAAACTGAGTGGCTCATATAGTGTTCCTCGGAAAAATATCATTAGGATAGCTCATCCATGGTAGTTTTATGCCAAATAGATAAAGTCCTGTACATATTCCTTGATGGGGCGGTCTCCCTGATGGAGAAGCATTAACTGTGCTGCTGGATTCATAGGGGTCAGTTGTTCTGTCACGTGTAAGCAGGGATGAGGAGAGATGAGAATCCAAATGCAGCATCAGCAAAAGTAAATCCAAGAACAAGGGTATCCAAAACAGGCTGGAGCATGACAACAAGAATACAAAAAAAAAAATAACTGAAGCACTGGTGTGTATATATATATATATATATATATATATATATATATATATATATATATATATATATATATATATATATATATATATATATATATATATATACATACATATATATATATATATATATAATAGGCAACATCTGGGAAAAACAACAAATCATCACGAAAAACTACAAAGAACTACAAGAACATGGCACAAGCCATGAAGTCCTTACAAGACAGGGAAACACAGGCTGGGATCATGACAGGAAGAATGCCCCCAGACATGTTGCTGTTTATTTTTATTTAATTTTAAACATTATTTTATATTCCGATTAGATATGCATTTTCTATATTCATCTTAACAGGCCAGAGTGTATTAAATCTAAATTTTTAAGTATACTACAACGGCAGGCATGCTCAATTGAAATGAACTGAAATAATCAATATTACAACAAAAACAAGAATGCTGCTGTGAATCTGTGGTTTTGTGTGATAACTTAATACAATTACTTTATTAATAGATGAGACCCATAGTGAGGATTTTTTGTTGTTGTGACAAAATCTTTCCCAACCAATGCAACAAAAACACTTTTTAGGGGATTTCAATAAGTCTTTTCTGCTTTGTACCAAAGACTGTTCTAGATACAGATGCTGTTAGGGGATTGGAGTGACCTGCAGGGCCCAGGAGAGTTAATTTGTTCCGAAGCTGTCCCCTCAGAGAGGACTGTTTGTCTGTTCTGAAAGGGCATTGTTGTAGAATTTTAATACCCATGGTGAAAATAAAGTTGATACAAAATAAAATATTATTATAATACTAAAAACATTTTCTATACTTTGTTGCCATACCATTTATCTGTAGATTTGACTGTTTCTAATAAGAACCAATTTTAATTAATAAACAATGTGAATACTTTAGCATGAATAATTAGATCCTTTTGATCCTTTTAAAACATTCTGTTTTAGGATTCATTTTATTTGAATATTATTCTATTCTTGTATTTAAAGTGTGTTTTCTCTGTTGTTATGTAAACTTGTAGAGCGCTTTGAGAGCCTATAAAATATATAAAATAAATATAATAATATAAAGTAAATGTATTATTATTATTATTATTATTATTATTATTATTAGTATTATTATTATTATTATTTAGGCAGTCAGTTATTCCGCAGGAGGAAACAGCACAAACTGTAGAAAATGCAAACATTTTACACCTGCGTGATACCCAGAAATTTTGAATATTCCGATCTAATAGGATTTCTGACCTGTAAGGTTGCCAGAATAATAATCATACACTGTTTGTTAATAGGCCAGAGGAAAACTGGTACCCTGACTGAGCCTGGTTTCTCCCAAGGTTTATTTTTCTCCATCATACACTGATGGAGTTTTGGTTTGTTGGCACTGTCACCTTTGGCTTGGCTTACTCAGTTGGGGACACTCAAATTTTGATTATTGAATTTATTCAACTAAATATCCAAATAAAATGAATTTATTAGGTCTTAATTAATCGTATAAACTATAATACTGATCTGTCAACATTGTTGCTATATGATAAAATAAAATAAGCTGATAACATTTCATTTGATTCAGCTGTATAGTCGAATCAAATTTTGTTGCAATATTGTCCTGTTTAACACTGTGAAGCTGTTTTGAAACAATCGTCATTGTAAAAGCGCTATATAAATAAAGTTGATTGATTAATTGATTTCTTGAAATGCCAATTAAAACTGTTTAAAGGTGCCGAATTTGCCGAACTTGAATTACCTTGCCATAATGAAATAATAAGAGTTCAGTACATGGACATCACATACTGTGAGTTTCAAACACCATTGCCTCCTACTTCTTATGTAAATCTTGTGAATCAAAAACACCACAGAAAAAAAGTGCTTCTCAACATAAGGCCAACCGTGACGAACTGACAAAGCCGAATCATTGAGACTGCAGGTAAATAAGACACTCGAAGATAGCAAAAACGGCAGCTCTTATGACACCTGTCATGTTTAGGCTGTGCAGGGGACGTGAGGACTTTTCATATGTCAAAAGTCATGGTTGAGGTTTATTATAATCGGATACCACAACAAATCGTTCGTTTGTTCGGCCCATTTCAAGCAAGCTTCACTCAGCGTCTTAAACTGAAGAAAGGGGCAACTGTATTCCTGCAAGCAGTAAGTAGTGATTTATCCACTTATTGACTAGCTGTTTAAACAATTTCTGATTAAACTGAAAGTTTCTTAGAGAGACCGCATTGTCTAGATGATGCAAGATGCTAGTACAGTAACAATTTGTAAGTACCATACAAAACTAAATAGTGCGTCTAATGACAAAGTTAAATATTATTTTGTATTACAAAATAAAACCTTAGATTAGTTGCTTACATATCGTTCACTTGATCCCTCTAGAAAACGTCACCTATTTCATCATATAAGTTAAAAAGATTTGTAAAAATATAAGTTATATATTTATATTTTTGAGAACTGAAGTAGGCCTATGATGTTTTTGCATGCTTGTATTAAGAGTACTACAGAATCACTGCATAGCCTAGATTGTGACTAACGTTGTATAAACATGCAATAGTCTTAAATATAGACTGAATGACACTTAGCAGAACATCTCAAATAGAGATTCCTGAAATGCAGCTTACTTGTTTATTGGTGTTTTCAGATCATCCGCGTGCGAGAGAGAGCTCACGTGCATATGGTTGCCAGATTGGACATGTTTAGGTAAAACATTGGATGTGTTCTTTTCACAGAAAAGCTCTGTTTGGGGGATTTAAATGACTGAAATCTGGCACTAGCCGTACAAACGCGAGCTCTTTCTCATGTGCGGATGATCTGAAAACACCAATAAACAAGTAAGCTGCATTTTATCAATCTCCATTTGAGATGTTATGCTTAAAGTGTCATTCTGTCGGTCTGTGTTCTGTCAGGATGGTCAGGACTCATGAGCCGCTTCGCTGAACAACTGAACTGCTGTGAGCTGTGAGCTGTTGAAATAAGCCAATCAGAGCAGAGCTGAACATTAATATTCATGACTCTTCCAAATAAGGCCAAACAGAGCATTACATCCTAGGAACAATTTATAAGGTTGTAAATGCACCCGTAAAACTATATCTGGACAATTTTTGCTCTTAAATAAGCCACATACCCTCTATGTACAGGTCCTTCTAAAAAAACTAGCATATGTGATAAAAGTTCATTATTTTTCACAATGTAATGATACAAATTAAACTTTCATATATTTTAGATTCATTGCACACAAACTGAAATATTTCAGGTCTTTTATTGTTTTAATACTGATGATTTTGGCATACAGCTCATGAAAATCTCAAAAAATTAGCATATTTCATCCGACCAATAAAAGAAAAGTGTTTTTAATACAAAAAAAGTCAACCTTCAAATAATTATGTTCAGTTATGCACTCAATACTTGGTCGGGAATCCTTTTGTAGAAATGACTGCTTCAATGCAGCGTGGCATGGAGGCGATCAGCCTGTGGCACTCCTGAGGTGTTATGGAGGACCAGGATGCTTCGATAGTGGCCTTAAGCTCCTCCAGAGTGTTGGGTCTTGTGTCTCTCAACTTTCTCTTCACAATATCCCACAGATTCTCTATGGGGTTCAGGTCAGGAGAGTTGGCATGCCAATTGAGAACAGTAATACCATGGTCAGTAAACCATTTACCAGTGGTTTTGGCACTGTGAGCAGGTGCCAGGTCATGCTGACAAACGAAATCTTCATCTCCATAAAGCTTTTCAGCAGATGGAAGCATCAAGTGCTCCAAAATCTCCTGATAGCTAGCTGCATTGACCCTGCCCTTGATAAAACACTGTGGACCAACACCAGCAGCTGACATGGCACCCCAGATCACTGACTATGGGTACTTGACACTGGACTTCAGGCATTTTGGCATTTCCTTTTCCCCAGTCTTCCTCCAGACTCTGGCATCTTGATTTCCGAATGACATGCAAAATTTGCTTTCATCCGAAAAAAGTACTTTGGACCACTGAGCAACAGTCCAGTGCTGCTTCTCTGTAGCCCAAAGTGGCTTTACTTGGGGAATGCGGCACCTGTAGCCCATTTCCTGCACATGCCTGTGCACGGTGGCTCTGGATGTTTCTACTCCAGACTCAGTCCACTGCTTCTGCAGGTCCCCCAAGGTCTAGAATCGGTCCTTCTCCACAATCTTCCTCAGGGTCCGGTCACCTCTTCTCGTTGTGCAGCGTTTTTTGCCACACTTTTTCCTTCCCACAGACTTCCCACTAAGGTGCCTTTGATACAGCACTCTGGGAACAGCCTATTCGTTCAGAAATTTCTTTTTGTGTCTTACCCTCTCGCTTGAGGGTGTCAATGATGGCCTTCTGGACAGGGTCGGGTCGGCAGTCTTACCCATGTTTGCGGTTTTGAGTAATGAACCAGGCTGGGAGTTTTTAAAAGCCTCAGGAATCTTTTGCAGGTGTTTAGAGTTAATTAGTTGATTCAGATAATTAGGTTAATAGCTCGTTTAGAAAACCTTTTCATGATATGCTAATTTTTTGAGATAGGAATTTTGGGTTTTCATGAGCTGTATGCCAAAATCATCAGTATTAAAACAATAAAAGACCTGAAATATTTCAGTTGGTGTGCAATGAATCTAAAATATATGAAAGTTAAATTTTTATCATTACATTATGGAAAATAATGAACTTTTATCACATATGCTGTTTTTTTGAGACGGACCTGTAGATATCAGAAAACAATTTAACATATTGTTTTAACTCATTCTAGGGCACCTTTTAATACTTACCCTATATATATTGTGCCCAATGAACTGTTTGACAATTGACAATTACGGTAGAAATGCTCAATTTTTAAATAGATCACTCAAAAATGTTTAATTTAAAATTCTGTCATAATGTATTCCTTCATGTCGTTCCAATCCCTATGTAAAGATATACACAATATTGCCAAAAGTTTGGGACTAATATGGAGTTGGCCCACCCTTTGCAGCTATAACAGCTCTACGGGCAATGCTTTCCACAAGATTTAGGAGTGTGTTCATGGGAGTTTTTGACAATTCTACTAAAAACGCATTTATAAGGTCAGGCACTGATGTTGGATGAGAAGGCTTGGATCACAGTCTCCGCTCTAATTTATCCTAAAGGTGTTCTATCGGGTTAACATCTTCTGCGCACTGTGTGCCTCAGCATGCACTGGCCCCGTTCTGTGATTTTACATGGCTTTTATGAGTTGCTGTTGTTCCCAATTGCTTCCACTTTGTTATAATACAACTAACATTTGACTGTGGAATATTTCAAGAGTGAGAAAATGTCATGAATGGACATCTTTGTGGAACAAGTGAGTATCCTGTCCTGTAGAGTTTATTTCCAACCCTGATAAAATGCAAATAAACCAGCTAATCAGTCTTACTAGGGCCTAGCAAGACACTGATTGGCTTGGTTAATGTGTGTTTATTTGGGGTTGGAGCTACTCTGCAGGGCAGTGGCCCTCCAGGAATGAGTTTGGAGAACCCTGCCTTTAAGGATTGTGTTGTTACAAAAAACAGAATTTTATAACCAAACCAACCCTGAGTAATGTTCACAGAGGTACTGTGATAGCATTGTGATAACAGGTCTCCCCTATATGCAGGTAGTGTGGTACAATAAAAATGCTGTATGTGCAGCACATTTGGTGCAATTCCACAATCCCATCACTCACTGTTGTCGCTGTTCTCATCCTTGATGCCATCGATGGATCCGTCTGGCTGCATCTGCAGGTAAAAACCCTGCTGGCTGAACAGTCGTGTCACAATGCCTTTCAGCTGCGGCTCTGGAACAAATAAACACACAGCCCCGCCCCCAACCCACATTTTCATCAGATTCCACCCCAACACATTGCAATTTTTTTCATCATGTCAACAGCAGCTAGTTAAGAAAAAAAAAGTTTTAAAGAAATTTAACATGAGCTCTCGACTTCTTATCCAGAGATGGCAGTGAATGTGTTTGTGAATGGCTGTGTTGATAATGCTCTGCATATTTGCTTTCTGCGACCTCATTAATCAGTTTCACTATGGACACCTGGCATTTAGAAGACCAGCTGTAGCCATAACAGGTGGGTGATCTGTACAAGCAGGTACAATAAATGTTTAGAGGCAGGCCTGAGAGGTGAGGAGTGAAAAGGGCCACATGGATGACCTGGCATGCAGCAAAGTCCCACAGCTTTCAAGACCAGAGCTCAGAAGAGTTGTGAATGTCCATGATGGTCATGATCAGCTATTCATCATGGGCCTCATCTATCCACTGCAGCCCCAGTGTCTCTGACAGGCTGGAAGGGCCATCAATCACACAAACGAGCCTGCCTGCATCCATCAGGAAGAACATTACTTAATCACATACAGAATCCAAACCTCTATAAATAAAGACTGGCATATAGGGGCCCCCATAGGAAGTGACTCTACCTGGGGGAAAAGTTTTGGGGTAAACACATGTATGTGTGTGAATCTGTCTCTTGAAATCATGTCCAGGACATAATTTACCCAGGGGAAAAAACAGAATAAAGAAATATAAGACTTTTTTTTTTTTTTTTTCACAGTGACATTTTTATTCATGGAGATCATGCAGAATTCTGCTATTATTAGTTATTAGCCTTAGCCTCAGATGTCATTGGGATGAACCTGATGTTAAAAAGTGTTAATAACACTGTGAAAAAAAACTCAATGTGGTGCTCGCTCTTACAGACACATACCTGAAACGTGTGCAAGGAAAGCTACGTGTCTCACCATGCGATGGCGAATTCAGTTCTCTTTCATGTCTTATTGCACTTTAGTGCTTTAATACACACACAACTGTCAAAATGGCCATCATGTGGAGAATCCATGTGAACACAGACTGTTAAGAGAAATGAAACAGCTTGGTGTAAACCCAATATGTATAAGTATACAGGAACTGTGTCTTAAAATGGCAGCGGCCTTGTTTATACTCGCCAGGAGAGTGAAGGTGTGCACATCAAAAATTACATCATAACCGTGTGGACGGATGTGTGCCAGATCCCATTTTGCATGGTGGTGTGCACTAACTTTTTTTGTGACTCTGTCCTCCGTTTTCTGAAGATGTATGACTTTCTGGCCGAGCAGGTATGTCTCTGCATGTGACCAGCACCCATTTTCACTTGTCTAAATGAATTGCTTACATTTACAAAATGAGCCCTTTATTAGCAGAAATAAAATAATTTTAAGTAAAATAAAGGTCCATGTTTAAAAATAAAAATGTTAATGAAATTAATTGAAAATGTTTAATTTAATAAAAAAATATTGATGTTTAATTTAGTTGTATAAATATATTCTCATATCCATATATTTTGTTCTAATGTCACAAGTAATAAAGGTTCACAATTCTTTGGTTCTTTTGTAGCATGGGTTTGGTGAAGTGAAATAAAAAACAAACATCACATGTGTAACTGCGGCTCTCTTTGTTGTTAAAGGGGGGGTGAAACACTCAGTTTCAGTCAGTCTCATGTCAATCTTGAGTGCCTATAGAGTAGCATTGCATCCTGCATATCTCCGAAAAGTCTTTATTTTTTTTATAATTATATAAGAAAGATGCGCTGTTCCGAGTCTTTCCGAAAAAAGCAGAGCGGGTGGGGGCGTGTCGTGTGAGCGGAGCTAAATAATGACGTGTGCTCGCTGCTGCTATTGTGTTGAGTCGAGTGCGTCGTAAAGCTGTGTCATCCCTAACAGCGGGAAAAAAAACTTTATTCAAAATTAAAATATGGCTTTTAATCAGATACAGCCATACATCTATGATCCGGAATCAGACCCAGAGGCTGCAGTTGAACAAGAGCAGCAGCAAAAAACGACTAGAGCAGGACGTCTCTATGTGGTACAAGTTATACACTAACTATATAATATGCTTAGCGGCTTGTGTTATTTACATATTTATACTTGAATTATATCGTCGTATTTTTGTCTTTGAAGGTGTACATGTGGGAAGTGCAGTTGTGCACGTGTGTTTGTGTGTTTACGCATGGTTTGTGTAGACAGTAAGCAGACTGGTTTTGCACGGCAGGTTAAGTTAGTGTTTACATAGAAAGACACGGAATAGTAGCGCATTTGAATGAAGAAGCGCGCTTATTTAGTTCAACATATTTCCCCACTCTTTGTGTATTGTTGTTTGGAGTGCTTTTACAATACACAAACATAAAGTTACACATATAGTGGCCAGCTAAACAAATGTACACGCACTACACATGGCATGCTCCATTGATCAATTAACTATACGTGATCATGTTTGGGCTACTTGATGAGCATAGGCAAAAACACAGACATTTGAAGCAGTCTCACTCACCGCCTGCGGTTCTAACGTTGGGACTGCTCCATCCTTCAGCATTAGGCGATCGGGAAAATCCGGCGTCGAGATGGGCCTTGTTTATGAAACAGTCGGCACCGAAATGCAGCGAACAGATATAAACATTCGCGCAACTCAATTGCTGATCCGGAAAAGCAAATTACATCCACTGTTGCCTTAACGCGGGGTTTTTGGGGAATCTGTGCAGGACTGTCTTGGTCTGGCAACCAAAAACGCACTTTTTTGGTGACATTGTTATGTGCACATCACCTGTCCAGCATCCTACAAGCCAGCGCTTTGATGGGCGTAGCCTGTTACTTTCGCTCTCTCCCTCTCTCTCTCTCACGCGCTTCCGGTAGAATTGTCCGTAAGGCCCATACAAGGAAATTCCGCCCCCATTAACGTCAAAGGGGACGCATGATCTCAAAAAACTTGCCGAAACTTATGACTAACCGGAAGTAGTATTTTTGACAAAGAAATACTCCCATCAAACGTCCACCTTAACTTTTGAAACTTTGTCTATGTTTAGTATGGGATTCCAAGTCTTTAACAGTGTAAAAAGATCAGTATGCATGAAACAGCATTTCACCCCCCCCTTTAATGTTAATCAAACAAAAGAGAAAATAACTTACTACTTTTGAATGAATAACTTTTGTAGTTTTAATAATTATGAATGTATAATTCATTCTTACCTTGAAGACTATGCAGAATTTTTTTTTTTAAATCTGATTTTGTATGTTAAATAAACCCACTGTACTTGAATTTTTTTATTAATTAATTTAATATATTTTTTTTGTTATATTGTATATGTCCTGTTGTTTGTAATTAGCTTTTTTATTCTAATTTTTAATAACAAAAATACTGGATCCCACTTTATATTAGGTGGCCTTAACGAACTCCTATGCACTTAAATTAAAATTAATTATTTGACACAATGCACTATATATATATATATATATATATATATATATATATATATATATATATATATATATATATATATATATATATATATATATATATATATTGTACTAATATTGTAATAATAATACCTTACACCTTAACCAACCCTTAAACCTCCTCAAACCTCCAAAACTGTCCCTAACCTTACCCGTATCCCAGCTCAATAGCAGCAAATGTGTTTTGCAATACAATATGAGCACAATAAGTTAATTGTACTTAAATATAAGAAGCTTAGGCCACCTAATATAAAGTGGGACCAAATATTGTGATAGATATTGTTACCGTGAAATAAGAGTTTGTCAATATCACCCGTAACACTTTATTTTAGGGTTCATTTCTTGCTATTAACTAGTTGCTTAATATTATATAATAGGACATTGGCTGTTTATTAGTACTTATAGAGCAAATATGTATACCATGTTCCCCATACTAAAGTGTTACCAAATTGTGCACACCTATAATACAATATTGTTTTAGTAAATTTTAAATAAAAGGTTAAAAGGAACACTCCTCTTTTAAAAAAATAATAAAATAAAAAATAAAAAAACAGGCTCATTTTCCAAGTCCCTTAGAGTTATACAGTTGAGTTTTAACGTTTTTGAATCCATTCAGCTGATCTCTGTATCTGGCGGTACCACTTTTAGCATACATCATTGAATCAGTCCATTAGCATCGGTCTCAAAAATGACCAGAGACTTTACTTTTTCAAAGATAATATTTTTCCTATTTAAAACTTGACTATTCTGCAGTTACATTGTGTACTAAGACCAACAGAAAATTAAAAGTTTAGACTTTTATATAGATATAGATAGGACCTATTTTCTCATTCCTGCGTAAGAATTATGAAACTTTGCGGTCGTACTATGGGTTTCAGCGGTGCGATGATATTACGCAGCGCCTGAAAGTAGTCCTCAGATAGGTAACTTCCAATCCGACATTGCAGATAATGCAGAGTTGCAGCCGGCAAATTTTGTAGTGGATTTACTCTGCGATTATCCATGGTTCTGTGTGTTATAAGAGCTGTGATAGTGAGTCGAAGGTGTATACAACCATCATGTTTCACGGAATACCAACGAAAACAAGGAACGAAAGAATCAGTGGTTGACTGCTCTGAACCATAGAGATTAAAACAGCTGTAGATTCAAACAAGAAACTCTGGGATATGGTCAGACAGGGCAAAGTGTATCATCCCCCATGGCTGTAAGTATAACATTATTATTATTTTTTTGTTAGCTTGAATGACCAGATTGAAAAGCACTGCTGTTGTCTTTAGCTAACGTTACCTGTGAATGCAATCACTTAACGTGGGGGTTTGCGTGGCCAATTGGTTTATACAGTATATAACGTTAGTAGTTTTGTTGTAGAGTTCTGGTGAGGTAGTGTATAGTTTGATTAAAGTAGAATGTTAAAGCCTTATTTGATCAGTTATTGTGATTTATGAGTGATAGGTGACAGGGCGCATGTTAGTTGAGTGACAGAGAAAAAGAGCAGAGCGCGAGCACTCTCTCTGTCTTCGTCTTAGCATATTTCATTCACATATTACGTTAACAGTTAGTCAAAATCAAAAGGTCGGAAGACCGAATCCATGTCGGACCATTTTTTCCTTGAATTTGGACTCTTCTCTGACTCACCAGTTTGAATCTGCTCTCCTCGTCCCTTCTGCCCAAGTCTGTTCAGCCACACTTTCTCTTTCACATTTCAAAAGCTTGTCTTCAGTGTAACTGTTATTCCGGTTCAAATAGATAAGGTTCGGGATCTGCACCAAAGTAAATATCTTCTGAAGCGTCTCTCACAAACGTCTCCATGGTTACAAGGCTCGCTCTCTCGGCAAGCAGATTGTCACGCTGGTATGTTGAAAGAAGTTTGCCTATTTTCAGGCGCTGTGTAATATCATTGCGCCGCTGCACCCATGATGGCCGCAAAGTTCCTATGCAGGAATGGTAAAGTATAACGGTCTAAAAAAATTGATACATTTCATTTTTAATTTATCTTAGTACACAATGTAACTATAGAAGTGTCAAGTTTTAAATAGGAAAAATATTGAAAGTCTTTGGTCATTTTTCAGCACTGATGCTAATGGACTGATATGATTCAATGATGTATGCTAAGCTATGCTAAAAGTGGTACCGCCAGAATGGATGGACTTGGAAAATGAGCCTATTTTCAAAAAAAGTGGAGTGTTCCTTTAAAACACTACAACAAATATAAATGATGTATACATTATTTATAATATAATAATTAAATGAAACAAAGAGTTTCTTTATTACAGTAATGAGGATGCTTTTTTGCATTACAAAATACATTTTTGTAGGCATTAAAATAATGTCACTATGTAAAAAAAAAAACCAAAAAAAACAATTTGAGTCTCTTTTTTTTTTTTTTTTTGGGGGGGGGGGGGGGGGGTCCAAATATGACTTGGACATGTTCCTGGCAGATTCTGTGCGATTCGTGTACATGCATGTCTCTACTCATGTAGCAATGTATGCACTCAATGTATAAGCATGTGTCTATTCACCTGAGATAATCCATGTCACTTTTTATCAACACTGTTTTCATATTTCCCATACAATGCAAACACAGTATAATTCTGTTGAACCATACATGTTCCATATTGCCTCATTCCAGAAACAGAAAAAGTTAAAATCGTATGTGTTGATAGATGATGCCATGATCATGAAATGGTGAATGGTCACCTTGACTATAAGTCACCACAACTGACAGGAGAAACATGACACATCAGCAGCACAGAGCAAACACGAGCCTCACTGCACGGAAACAGAATGAGGGAACAGAGCACACATGATAAGGGGGACAGAAACATAACAGGTAGAGAGAGAGAGACCTAGAACAGGGGCTCAGATGGAGTAAAGAAAGGACAAAAGAAAAAGGAGGGAGAACCAGAGAGAAGGCATAAGACATACATAAAAATAATACAAAGACAGAGAGAACAATAGTCGGAAGCATACTACAAGGACAAGGCAGACATCGGCGACTGCCGTTAGACAGGAGCTAGTCCCCCATGAGCACGAAATGGGGTGGGTAACTGGAAGACACAGCACATGGATGGAGACTGAGCTACTGACCTAGCCTGACGCCCTTACGGGACACCTGTGGAGGTTTCGAGGGCGCATCTTACGGGGGAGAAGGAAAAACAACATTTTTACAGACAAATTCTATTCTACATAATACGTCAAATAACTGATCATATGTTGGGAAGAGGGTATGCGCTAGTCCTACATCCTGAAAAGGTTTTTTTTTTTTTTTTTTTTTTTTTTTTTTTTTTTATCGTTTCACACGCTTCGTGCTATTTTCTGTGAGCCGAAAAAGGACGATAGCGTGGTTCAGTTGGCAGTGAGACCGTGTCCATCAATAAAACTAACTGTACAATCCCTCTCTACACTGCAGTAACAGTCCCTGTTGGAAAATCCAGCTTAAGCTGCTAAATGTGTTTTGTAGCTGTGGTTTCTAGTTGGTCTAAGCTGATCATTATTGTGTAAAATCCAGCTCGACCAACTGGTAGCTGGTTTGTTGCTGTTCGGTCATATTTCAAAACACATTTGCCAGTTTATGCTGGCTTTTTCATCAGGGAAACATTTACTACTAAACATTTCATCTAAGAAAGCCCTGCTGCACTGCAGTGCCTCTGGATTCTGGCTATTACAAAATTGCATTGTTGCACTACATAACGGGCAAACTTGTCAATTGCATTCTTGCAGAAAATTATCTTTTAACAATTGCACAGCCTCTGATTAAAATGACAAAATGACAACCATTGATTTAATCAATAACATTAATAATGACATTAATAAAACATATATAGGCCTATATATATATAAATATCATATATATAAACATAAAACGATTTGTGCATTCAGTATGGCAAATCGTTTGGTGAATACCGATAGACAACACCTATGAAACAGGTGGGATTTTGGGGAGGTTGATTTGCAGTAAAATACAGTGGAGGATATATGCTCCTCCAGCGGATCTGTAGACTGCAGCAGAGGCTTCGGGTGGGGGCTGTAGTCTTAAAAAGCATCCAGCACTGACCTGGTCGCCGACGAACCGGTCTTTTCTTGCCGCTGCAGAAGCGGACTTTACTGAAGACCCCCAGGAAATGTCGCTCGCAGAGAGAGCGGGGGTCTTTGCTGGGACTGGGGCGTCGTTTGGAGGCAGAAACCCGATCGCTGTTGGATTCCCGCGCCTGGCGCTTCTGTCGGATCAGAGAACTGGCGATCGCGGCCATCTCGAGTATTCAATAAAATGAGCTGGTGCAGCTGCTAACGCAATAACTGGGGATAATTAATAGAACGATACTGAATTACCCGCGCAAATTCAGACAGCTCTCATTCCGATCCCTGCGAAAAATCCAGAGGATCCTGTGAATTAGGACTAAAATCTCATCCTCTTCTCAGACTATATCAGATGGTTGTGAGTTTCACATAAGATTACATAAAGCGCGTTTTCCGTTCTCCATCTTAGATGCAAAAAAACATAGATAAATTAAAAAGACGTCCTATGAAAGCGGGTAACCTGTCACGCAGGTATTCCAGGTGCCGATGACAGCAGAAGCGCAATTCCTCCTCCAAGCGACTGCTACATGATTCACATGTCGAATTCATTCCAGATAACTTTGCATGAATCCTGATAATAAATGGAGCCCGTGGCTCAAGAACGCGCGTTCTCAGGCACTATAGTGGTATATGAGTGAAGCGCGTTTAACTTCAGTAAACCTCTGAGCTCTCCAAATTATTTCACAGCTATTCATACTTCTTCTGGTCGAGTTCATCGCATTGTTCTCCTCGTCGAAACTTCTTATTCTGCCCAAAAAGAATTGCAATTTAAAGGTCAAGTGTCCAGCACAACGAGAACAGTGCGAATCCTTGCCAAATGTAAAAATGTTAAATCGAGACTAGTGCTGCCTACATCGACAATGAGCCAGTGAATGGGGTGTGATAGTCTCTCTCTCTCTCTCTCTCTCTCTCTCTCTCTCTCTCTCTCTCTCTCTCTCTCTCTCTCTCTCTCTCTCTCTCTCTCTCTCTCTCTCTCTCTCTCTCTACGCAATCATACGTGATTGAGGTTTGGATGAAGAATTCGCAGGAGTAAACGAGAGCGAGCTAGTGAAAGAGATAGAATACATTAGAGAGGAGGACTGTCCAACATATGGTTACCTCCTCTCTGGTTCATTATTTGTGCTTGAATGTGGCACATCCTTTGACAAATTCTGCTTGTCATTGCCTCTCATCGCCATCAGGGTTAATTTATCCCTACGTCTGTCTGTGTATTACTCGGACAGAAAAACACACTAATGATGTCCTCCTGTTTGTCACTGTTGTAATTGTTCATTGTATTTGGTGCTAACGTGGCAGCCTATAATATTAAGGTCTGGCTGATCCAATCCATTAACCGCCCACTCGGCAATCACTTTTCACATGAGTATGTCATTTTCATCCATTAACTGTTGCACAAAAATTCCCTACTAAATTTCCACACTGCTATCCTGTCTGAATAATAATAAAAAAAAAAAAAAGCCTGGATCGCAGCCAAATTACTGATTACCCTCATATGAATATCCTCTTAAACCCAGTGCTGAAGACGCCTTAGTTTAGACACTGTGAAACTAGTGTTTGATTATATATATATATATATATATATATATATATATATATATATATATATATATATATATATATATATATATATATATATATATTCAGTGAGGAAAATAAGTATTTGAACACCCTGCTATTTTGCAAGATCTCCCACAGAAATCATGGAGTCTGAAATTGTCATCATAGGTGCATGGCAACTTTGAGAGACGTAATCTGGAAGAACAAAATCAAGAAATCACAATGTATGATTTTTTTAACCTATTTATTACACTCCCAACTGTATCATACAAAAAATTATACATTGTGATTTCTGGATTTTTTTAAAGTTTATGTTTCTCACAGTGGACATGCACCTATGATGACAATTGCAGCCCCCTCCTTGATTTGAGAGCTTGCAAAATAGCAGGGTTCAAATACTTATTTTCCTCACTATACAGGTCCTTCTCAAAAAATTAGCATATTGTGATAAAGTTCATTATTTTCCATAATGCAATGATAAAAATTAAACTTTCATATATTTTAGATTCATTGCACACCAACTGAAATATTTCAGGTCTTTTATTGTTTTAATACTGATGATTTTGGCATACAGCTCATGAAAACCCAAAATTCCTATCTAAAAAATTTTTTGAGAAGGACCTGTATCAATAATGACAACCCTCTGAATAGATTTAAACAGAATTTATTAAAAAGGATTTAATGTCTTGGGGGACTAGATCTGCTATGCTGCTGCTGTAAGGAGAGAAGGCTACTGTCAAAACATCCACATAAATACAGTGAATAGAAGGAAGTAGGGAGAACCCTTATCAGATCTAGACAGGTGGTTCTGGGTAGGAAGGTGGACAGGTAGGAAAATACCCATGGTGCGCTACTCTGAGTTGAGCCAGTTCAGGGCAGAAATAAATAGGTTTCTGCAGATAGAACAAATAGATTGATTGGCCAAAGCAGTCTGCTTTTAGAGAACCAATCAGCTGCTCAGAAGAGTGGTTCATGATTTCAGTTTGAACTATACACTGACAACACTGATGTAGTAACAAGATTACCCTAATGTAGAAATATGTTAAGGCTATACTTTTGCAGAAGTCCAGTAACAAGTTAACACTTCTGCAGAGATATTCTACTTTAGAAATTAATGCAAAAACACAACATTCTCCTTTAGAGATACAGTCAGATCTAACTAGTACAGTTCAAAGTCCACAACACTGCAATTATGACATGCTCTGACTGTGCCTCACTGAAGAGATAAGTTCTTATACAACACTGGTTCCGGGGACCAAGTGATCTGCACATTTTGTATGTCTTCTTTATCTGACAACTTCAGTTCAGTTCTTTTCTAAAGAGCTGATGATCTTAAATGTGCACTATGTAGTATTTTTGCAGTAAAATATCCAAAATGCACTAGGCCAGTGGTATATATTTTGTTCAGTTGAGTACTTACAATATCCCAAATGTTTCCAACTATTTGTAAATTGTGAGAAAATTGCTATTTTAACCAATGACCCGGGACGTTTCAGTATAGCGTTTGAGGGAGTCGCCTGTCAATTGCGTCATATCTGCGTTACCCTCAGTTTCCAGTTTTAATAGCAGAAGCGCTTTTCCTAGCAGTGTGAACAAGTGTCACAGCAGCCACAGAGTAAATCAACTTTGCGAAAATCTAATTTGAGCCTTTGAAATATAAAAGTTAATTGTGATATAAGAATATTCTGTAAATTTTGCAGCTGAAAACTTCCTTGTTAGTCAAAGAAAAGATTTTATTGACAACAGGCCCAGCAAATGAGAGATCTAAGAATATGTCGACCTTTGACATCATAGAATGCAGAAACGCCGCCTCAACAGATAAATATGTACACCTACTTATGTAGCCCCGTGGAGCTAAACGGATCGTGCTACCGAGCAATAAACATGCCAAAGAGAGCAAGATATTGCTGTGCCTGGTTGCGGAAGAACACAGTCTCTGCATAAGCTTCCTTTTGATTCTAATATTAGGAATGAGTTGTTGAACTTTATTTTTAATTAAATTCTAGCTCACGTGCGTAAGACATTGCAAGTTTGTTTGCTTCATTTCACTGTGGAATTGCTTGTAAACAAGGCAGGTCAAGTTTGATTTGCAGACATATTGGCCCTCATTTATCAATCTTGCGTAGAAACGGGCGTATATGTTGGCGTAAGATTATGCTTACACTCCTCTCACCTCCTGATTTATGAAACTGTGCACACCTCTGCAATCCAGGTGTACGCAATACTTGCCCTTGATAAATGCCGCAGCTGAAAACAATCATCATTAGAATAACACGCCCCTAAATATTCAAGTCTCTGCCTCCCCCATGCCTTCATTTTACGCCATGGACACACGGAAGACGGCAAAGAAGCGAAAATTCTCTAAAATGAAGATCGGGCGCGTCTCAATCATCTTACTAGTCCACTAGTCAGGGCACTGATTAGGACATAAGTCAATAGGCTGACTCCCTGATCAGTGCCCTGACTAGTGGACTAGTAAGATGATTGAGATGCGCCCATCGAGACCATCACCAGGGAAGTGGAAAAAAACGAAATTGTTTTATTTGGGAGTTTAAAGAGTGGGACTGTTAATAGTGTGGAGGTTGAGATGCGCACTCCAGCAGTTTAAATAGCTGTTTGGATGATAAATTACCTATCACAATGCATTATTTTACAGCACATGTTTTGAAACAATTAGCATTTAATTTCGTATCACGGCCCATGTATTGGGGTGTACAATAGTAATGATGATGTGATGTGGAGTCATTCCATTCATTCACATTAATAATTGCATGACAATTTGTAAGATTCATTTTATTATTATTATTATGATTTTGATTATTAATGACACTTATTGTTATTTAGAAGAAGAATGTCGTTATTATTTATTTTATTATTATTATTATTATTATTATTATTATTATTATTATTATTATTATTATTATTATTATTATTATTTAAAAAAAGAAGAATGTAATTTTTATTATTTTGTCAGTCTGAATTATTCAGTCCCAATCTGTGCGCAGCTGCTGGGCCTAACCCTGAAACGTCAGGTAAAGCGCACGGCTCACAACTGGAGGAATACGTGCCTCAAATGCTTTGGTAGCCTTTAGTCACACAAATTAAACATTGAATATGTTGCACAAAAATAAACACAGAAGTTTATAATTACTATGTTGTTGTTGTTGTTTTTTTACAGTGGGTCATAATATAGCATATCTTTGTCAGTGCGTTTTGTGGTGTTAGGAATAGTTTTTCTGTGCATTTTCGCACTAACTCAAATATGCGTACACCACCTCCTGAGCTGGCGTAGGATTTGAGCGTGCCGTACACCAACGTCCATATTGATCAATCTCAAAGTCACCGGGGGTTTGGGTGTACGCAAGGTGTACGCTGGAAATTTGGGCCATTGAGATGAAACACAATACTGTTTCTTCTATATTGGATCCGACAGGAATGGTGTAACGTACTTATGAGTAAAACTATTTATTTTTTATATGTGATAGTATATGTGATAGGTTCATTGCGATTCGCGATCAGACTCGGACATGTATGGGCCAGGGGTCGCAAAGCCCAATGTCCTGGGGCTATGTGTTCCCTTTCGAGAGAGGTTCCTCGTATTGCGTATGGGAAAAACTCCTTTTCTCGAGAATATGAAGCAAAACTTTATTAACAAAGGTATCTAAAGCACAGTGCAGCTGCAAGGCCATAGCCCCGCGAGGAGCACTCTGATTGGCCTGGCCGCGGCAACTGCAGGAACCTATGGTGAGGTGGCTGAGAGGAGCGAGCCAATGGGGGCGCTCCAAGAGACCTCCGAAAAAGGGGGCTTATATTAGCATACAGGAGGCTATATAAGACCCTGATTCACCATAGGTGTCAGATTTTATCTCCTTCAGCGACACCATCACTGACCTCCGGAATCAAGCAAACCGCCGTCGAAAAGCAACCAGCGGAACATTCCTGCAGCCCTGAGGACGCCGGATTCCCTCCGGGTCTCCGCCTTCAGCCACCGGCGTTCCAGCTGCGCCATCCGGCGTTAAATATCCTTTATTCTGTGTGTCTATGTTGAGTGTGTGTGTGTTGCCGCTGCAACGCCACTTCTAGAGCTTACAGGCTTGTTCTATGCGAGGACTCTCTCGTTCCGCCGCGCCGTATAAGCGCTGCGGAAAGACGGAGCTCTTCTCACTCTCCCTCTTCTCTCGTTCCGTCGCGCTGAATAGCGCCGCGGAGAGAGAGATTGTTAGAGGACATGAGCAAACTCAAGCCGAAGCTCTCTTCACTCTGCCGCCGCGGCTCTTCTTCCGCCGCTACTGCAGATTTGTCCTCACTCTTCCTCTTCTCTTGTTCCGTCGCGCTACCGCCGCATTCTCCCTCCACGCTCAAAGTATATGTCTCCGCCATAGCAGCCAACCATGCTCCGATTGCGGCACATTCACTAGAGAAAGTTATCATATTGTATGTTTTCTTAAAGGGGCATTGAGATTGTATCTAGAGCACTCCGCCCCCTTCAGGCAGTCGGATCAGCTCTTCATTGCTTCGGTGGCTGCACTAAAGTTTGTGCTGTTATGAAACAGACTCTCACACTGGATAGTGGATGCAATCCCACTAGTATATAGGTCTAGAACCTAACCTGTCCTACAGGCATTAAAGCCCACTCCACTAGAGGCATGGCCTCGTCTTGGTCATGTGGCACTTCCATGGAAGATATTTGTGCGGCGACAGGCTGGGCCTCCGCCCACAGGTCCCAGCTTTACAAGCAGTGCTTTTCTCCGTCTAGGGCTCTATCTGCAGCCCTGGCAACACGATTGCTTATTGCGTTCTGCTTATATGACTTTCAATGCTTATGACTTTCCCTCATTCAGTTGGGGATTTTGGGTCAATCAGCACACACAGCGTTTTACATTGTGTTCCCATACGCAATACGAGGAACCTCTCTCGAAAGGGAATGTACTCGGTTACTTTCGTAACCTCGGTTCCCTGAGAGAGAGGGAACGAGTATTGCGTTCCGTGTCGTGTTCGTGCTTCTCAGGTGTCGCTTCAATCGATTTTAAAACCTGACACCTATGGTGAATCAGGGTCTTATATAGCCTCCTGTATGCTAATATAAGCCCCCTTTTTTGGCGGTCTCTCCGGAGCGCCCCTATTGGTTCGCTCCTCTCAGCCGCCTCACCATAGGTTCCTGCAGTTGCCGCGGCCCGGCCAATCAGAGCGCTCCTCGCGCTGGGCTATGGCCGTGCAGCTGCACTGCAATTTACATAGATACCTTTATTAATAAAGTTTTGCTTCATATTCTCGAGAAAAGGAGTTTTTCCCATATGCAATACTCGTTCCCTCTCTCTCAGGGAACCGAGGTTACGAAAGTAACCGAGTACGTTTTCCAGACAGATGGACTACCAAAACGTTAGCCGTTGAATCTTAAATAGTGAAATAACATTCCTTTCTTGATGTGCTCGTTCTTGTTCACTCTCTTGACTTGATGCACACACACGTGAGTGTGTGTGCAGTTTGAGCTTATATCTACCAATCGGATGGGCCAAATAATGAAAAATTAATATTCCAAACAATTGCGGGTGGGGGAGAGATGTAAATTATTCATGTTTGTTAGATAAAGACGTTTTGCGAGCCCTGTGAGCGAATCATTCTGGTTTCCACTTTCAAAACAATTCCTCATGTGAACTGACAGGGGAACAGAAGCTCATTAAATATGCAAATCTTATCCAAACCTAGCCATGGGTGTTTACTTCCAAGTCTTCAGTGTGGCACACTCATCAAAATAGAGGGTTTAGGAGAGAGCCTCAAAACCAGTGTAGAAAATAGCCTATTACTTATTTATTATGATGTTTTTTAATGTAAAAACCATGCAAACGTTATAAGTTGACCTCTGACAACAGATAACAAAATAAAAAAAGCCAATTCATGACAACTTTAAATAAAGGAGACATACGAAATGTGTGCACTGGGTCCCCAGTACCGGAGTTGAGAACCACTATTCTACAGCACTGGGTTTGAGAGGGTATGGTGGGGCAAACAGAGAAGGAAGGGTTGGGGTATTTAATGTCCTCATGTGGGGTAAACTCTGGTTTCTGACACTGCGGACTCTTAAGTGGTTGGATCACGTGGCTCTGACACAAAAAGCCTCTTGCCTCTTGCGAAATAGCAGCATTAAAGATTCACTCTGCTTTGGTAGTGTGCTTTCATCCTCTTCCAAATTTAATGTGGGACTAAGAATTCACTTCCAGCCATCTCCATGCATCAATATGGGCTTAATACAACGCAATTCAAGTATAGCGGCACTTTGATGTGCTTAATTTTATTGGTACTTGGCCTGAATTACTAATTCCCCAAATACCATAGAGAATCTGATAACAAAATTAGAAGATGGAATATATATGTCTTATGTAATAAATTACCATAAATTACTGAAACTGTTTAATGTAATGGAAGTAAGTCACGGATGAGAAGATTTACAACATTATTTTTGTCACATATATTAGTTACAAGTACCTCTATTTCAGAGGTCTGAACAAATGACACACAGCATTTTGTTTTCATTAATCCCTGACACAATGGGTACATGACATTTGTCACAATAACTGCTGTTTTATATTACCTCAGGAGAAGATGAGCTCCTCATGCAATTCTAGAACTATAAAAATTCAAAACAAAAAACTCAACAAATATTGATTGTCAGCAAGTTTTAAGGACAGGTTTACTCAACAGACCATGACAATGCGCCTACAACTTAAACCCATTAGTGTTCTGTGGATTGTGCTCAGTTATATAACACTAAGGCCGGGGACACACTGCAAGCGTGCCGTGAGCTTCTCGGCTGCATGGCGTGTCCGTTTTTATTTCGGCTCCCATGTTAACTGGTTAGAGCTTGCATACTGCCTGCGCGGAAAACGCGTGCATGCTTCAAATAGAAGAGACGCCTATTTTTCACACGACACGCGAGCGTGTTGAACGCGTTTCCAGGCAAAATAGAATAGGAAAAGATGTTTATATGTAATTTTGACACAAATACATATTAATAAATGACACTTTCATGTTTGAAAGTCTGTAGGTTAACATTAATGCAGAGATAGGCCTAATTGTAATAATAAAAAACAACATAATTATCGATTTTGAAATATTAAACCTGTCAATACAGAACGAAATATTGTGTAGTCTATTTTGTTGTTTTTTTATTATTACAATTAGGCCTATATCTGCATTTATGGTAACCTACAGACTTAATACCATAATACCATAATACATTTAAAGGACAATCCATGTTTTCAATCCATGTACAGGAGTTTTTTCCCTCACAGTGGGAGGTTAATATTTCATATTAAAGACATAGACATTGATATATTATATATATATATATATATATATATATATATATATATATATATATATATATATATATATATATATATATATATATATATATAATTATGAAAATGTAATTGAATGGCCGCTTAGACGCCATTCTGCTCCAGCGTATATCAACAAAGGCGGACTATGATGATGATAGCTCGCTCAATCAGGGCGCGTCTGATTTGATTCGCTGCCTGTCAATCAACAATAATAGGAGGGGTGTACGATAATGTGGCGTCCCTTGTGTAAAAGAAGTGTGCTTAATTGTATTGAAAGTGTATTTTTTGTGCACTTAATATATTTAAAGTATATTTTTTAAAAACTGCACTTGTAGATAATATGATATAATTAAAATTAAGTGCCACTTAAGTGTACTTAAAGAGAATACACTTTAATGACAATATTTCTAAACACACTTAAGTAAACTTTTTTAAAATTCACTTTGTAATAATATCGAATTAATTTGTATTTTTAAAAAGTACACTTTCATGACAATATTTATAAACACACTTTAGTGTACTTATAATAAGTGTACTTTGTCATAATAAATAATTAATTTGTACTTTAAAAAAGTACACTTTCATGACGATATTTATAAACACACTTTAGTGCACTTTTAATAAGTGCACTTTAAAATAATATCTAATTCATTTGTACTTTAAAAAGTACACTTTCATGACAATATTTATAAACACACTTTAGTACACTTATAATAAGTGCTCTTTGTAATAATATATAATTAATTTGTACTTTAAAAAAGTACACTTTCATGACAATATTTACAAACACACTTTAGTGCACTTTTAATAAGTGCACTTTGTAATAATATCTAGTTAATTTTCACTTAAAGAAAGTACACTTTCATGACGATATTTATAAACACACTTTAGTGTACTTATAATAAGTGTACTTTGTAATAATATATAATTAATTTGTACTTTAAAAAAGTACACTTTCATGACGATATTTATAAACACACTTTAGTGCACATTTATTAAGTGCACTTTATAATAATATCTAATTAATTTGTACTTTAACAAAGTACACTTTCATGACGATATTTATAAACACACTTTAGTGCACTTTTAATAAGTGCACTTTAAAATAATATCTAATTAATTTGTACTTTAAAAAGTACACTTTCATGACAATATTTACAAACCCACTTTAGTGCACTTTTAATAAGTGCACTTTGTAATAATATCTAGTTAATTTTCACTTAAAGAAAGTACACTTGTATGACAATATTTATAAACACACTTAAGTGCACTTTTTAAAAATGCACCTTGTAATAATGTCTACACCTAAATTTACTTAAACCATTTTAATTATGAGTTTGTTTCATAAAGTGCACTTATTTTACTAATGACAAAGCACATGGAAAATAAATGATTTAAAAAAAAATGAGTTGTCCAAATTAGTCCACACGTACACGGGTATTTTTATTACCGGAGTTTTTCCTCCTCCGTTTTAAAAAACAATCGCGTCCACACAAGCACGGTTTTAAAAAAAATTCTGTCCACATGAGAACGCAAAACTACGCTATGATTGGCTGCCTGATTTCCACATGGGTCCCATTCACTTCACCGATGCACATTGCACTGACTGAGGGATGCCATGGGCTCAAGTGAAACACTTCCTACAAGTTCCTTTGCTTTGGACTCAGTGACAGGTAACTGTATACACAGGTGCAGGGCCGAAGTGGACTGTAATAGCTTCACACACTTGCTTTACTATTTTGTATTATTGCAATCTGGCGCCTTTGTTCTGCATTACAATGAAATAACTGAACATGTATCTGTAGGATATACGTGTGATAAGCGCTGTTAGTGAAGTCCACCGCATAGAATCGACTCACGTAAATCATAAGGAGATGTGGAAAATCTGATATCAAACAAAGGAAAGAACGGCGCGCACTTCAATTTAAAAAGCCGAAATCTCCGGTTTCACCATCTACACGACAACGCTGTAACCGGAGTTTCTAAAAATCTTCACCCTGGCCGGAGTTTTCAAAAAAGTCCGGTTTTAGTAACCGGATACAGCGTTTGCGTGTGGACGAACAGCCAAACCGCGTAGATAAAGCTGCGGTTTTGAAAATACCCGTGTTCGTGTGGACAGGGCCTTACAACCACTTTAAATATGAATATAATGAGTGTTGCATCAAGCACTTTGTATGTGTTTCCATGTAAGAAACATGCAAACACGTGTGTTTCCAACATGTTCCAAAACATGTGTTTCCTTTGCAAACATGCAAACCACGTAACCCCGGCATCTTGGCCAAAATTTGCCCATTGGCCTCTTTCCATCTTGGCCTCCTAATAATCCCCATTTTCCCCAAATATGGCTGCTGTCGCATTCTTCAGGTGGATGCTGAACATTGGTGGTGGTTGAGGAGATTTCCCTCCTTCTATATGTAAAGTGTTTGAGTACACAGAAAAGCGTTATATAAATCTTACAAATTATTATTATTATTATTATAAATGTACAAATTCTGAATTACAAATGAAATTAAAGCACACCAGCTGCCAGATATAGCCGACCGCACCACAACACAACAAATAGAGATAATCGCTAAAACACACAGTCCAATACAAGTATATTAGTACAGGTATAAAGCCAAAACTAGTTCACACTCAAACTGAGCATCAGAGCAAAGTATCAGTCCAAAATCGTTTATTGCCACCTAGTGTTCAGAGTATGAAAATGCACCAAGGCTTCTCTCATCAATCTATCATCTTTTATTGTGATGAGAGTGTGCTGTATTATGCACTTCCATTAGCTGAGCCAGCACTATGCGTTTACACTATTAGACCATTTTATTGCTAATGATTTTATGCCCACTGCATAACATGTTAACATCAACAAAATTATGCAGAGGGCACAGAGCAAGCATTTTAATATGTGTTTCATGTTGACAAGAATGTCCTAAGTCTAATACTAATAATAATACTAATAAAAACTACATATACAGTTTCTGAAGAAAATGTGAGTAGTGCTTACCATAGCAAAATTCAGCACTAGGCAGTTGCTACAGTGATGCAGGTGACCGCAAGAGAGCCATAATGCTCTGGTGTGTGAAATATGGCTTGTATGGCTTGTGATGTTATTTTTTCATGGCATTCTCTCAGTGGTTGCTTGGATGTGGTTAGACAGTAAGTAGAGTCTCTGTGATGTTCTGATTCATACATATCCCTTTCATCTGTTTTTCAATTGAAGTCTATGGGGTGGTTGCTAGAGTGCTGTAACTGGTTGCTAGGGAGTGGCTATGAATATTTAGGTCATTTATTGGTTGCTTGATAATTTAAGTAAAATGAGTGTGAAAGAGATTTAGAAAATAAGAGAGAGAGAAAGGCTGCATGTGTTTGCGTGCGTGCGTGTGTGTGTGTCCTTGTTTATATTACATTGTGGGGACCAAATGTCCCCATAAGGATAGTAAAACCTGAGATCACCTACATTGTTCAAAAAGCCTATAAATCATACAGGATGAGATTTTTTGAGAAAGTAAAAATGCAGAATGTTTCCTGTGATGGGTAGCGGCAGTGTAGAATGTACCATTTGTACGGTATAAAAAAACATTACGTCTATAGAGAGTCCCCACAAAGATAGTGAACCAGATGTTTGTGTGTGTGTGTGTGTGAGGGGGGCATGCGTCAGCATGCATTAATTGAGGTCCCCATGAGGAAACAAGCTTATAAAACCTACAGAATTCGTTTTTTTGAAAATGTAAAAATGCTGAAAGTTTTGTGTGATGGGTAGGTTTAGGGGTAGGACTAGTGTAAGGGGAGAGAGTATACAGTATAAAAACCATTACATCTATGGAAAGTCCCCATAAAGATAGTGAACCAGATGTGTGCATGTGTGAATTTGACAGTAGAGATTCAAATTGATGAACATTCTGTCAATGTAAGTCTACAGGATTTTTTTTCTTCATTTTTTTGTCCACTGTGCAAACATAGATCACTTAGAAACGTCATAATATTCCTTTCCTCAATAAGCCAGTCGATCTGACACCTCCTTCATGGATCTATGATGATTTTCTTCAGAAGAATAATAGTAAGCATGAGGAATAACAATAGTGATGCTTTGCTTCACAAGCATCAATGATAATAATAAATAAATACAATTATGGTATACTTATTTTGAACTCTCCCAAGAAATCTGAGATAATTCAAGAAAGGACTGGTAACTAATTACATCTAGCAGATCTGGTGATCTGTGCATGATGGCTCCTGAACATGCTCATGAGAACTTCTGTCCTGGTTTAAAAACCCAGTTTAGTCATGGGGCCATATGCAATCAAAACCTGAGGAGTGAAGCACCCGTGTGATGGAACAAAGCGTTTTGTCAGCACATTTTGCTCATCACATGCCAATGGCAGAGGAGAAGGTGAACCCTGAATATGCAATCTTACAAAGCCATTAATTAGACAAAATGTCATTGTTGCAGAACTAATGTGAAATAGGTGCAGTAAGAGGTGGTTGCATGCTACACAAATTTTAAACAATATTGTTCTTTCACATGAACACTCACCTAAAGAATTATTAGGAACACCTGTTCAATTTCTCATTAATGTAATTATCTAATCAACAAATCACATGGCATTTGCTTCAATGCATTTAGGGCTGTGGTCCTGGTCAAGACAATCTCCTGAACTCCAAACTGAATGTCAGAATGGGAAAGAAAGGAGATTTAAGCAATTTAAAGCATGGAATGGTTGTTGGTGCCAGATTTCAAAATCTGCTCAGTTACTGGGATTTTCACGCACAGCCATTTCTATGGTTTACAAAGAATGGTGTGAAAAGGGAAAAACATCCAGTATGCGGCACTCCTGTGAGCAAAAATGCCTTGTTGATGCTGGAGGTCAGAGGAGAATGGGCCGACTGATTCAAGTAATAGAAGAGCAACTTTGACTTTTGAAAGAACCACTCGTTACAACCGAGGTATGCAGCAAAGCATTTGTGAAGCCATCAAAATTGGACAGTTGAAGACTGGAAAAATGTTCCCTGGTCTGATGAGTCTCGATTTCTTTTGAGACATTCAGATGGTAGAGTCAGAATTTGGCGTAAACAAAATGAGAACATAATATATATGTAAAACTGTAAAAAAACAATTCAGGTCTTCAATTGAACATTTTCTAGTGACTGATCACATCTTAATTTTGTAGTTGGCCAAATTGAATTTCTGTGAATTAAATTGCATTACAAAAATTCAATTTTAGCCAACTGAAAAATGTAGATGTGATCTGTCACTAGAAAATGTTCAATTGGAGACATGAATCACTTTTTACAGTGTGTATATATAGGTAACACTTTACTTGAAGGGGTGTGCATAAGACTGACATGACACCTTCATAATCATGACATGACACGTGTCATGAATATGAAGGAGTTTTTATGCATGTTTATGACAACTGTCATTAAGTGTCATTCGCTTAATTATGTCATTTTTAATGCAATGATGACATTTCGGAGTTGTCTTTATTATGACAACTTGACATAAACCAATACATCACAACCTGTCAGTGTCTTTGTCATGACAACTTGACATTACCAAGACAACACAACCTGTCATAAACAGACATGAAATGACATAGCAGATTAATTATCAAATTTAAGAAACTACTTTGCTTTTTGGGTTTACATTACATTAGTTGCTAGGCAACGTGGGGGAGAGGATGCTGGCGTTGTCTGTTCGCCGCTTCTCCACACACAAATCATGTTAACTTTACTATTAAATTTAGACTTTATTATATTTTCTTATGTTTGTGACTAGTCTAACAGAGCTACTATTGGGACTGTTGCTGATTGCTGGCAGCCACTGAGAGGACGTTGTTTGCCGTTTTTTCACCGCTTCTCTTCTGTTTTTGTTTGAATTTGTGGTTGGTTTTGGTTTTAAGGACATTTAATGTTGCTCGCTGCGGCTGCTCTCTCTTCTGGGTGTCGCCTGCTCACTGGTGGTCTCCCTCGGGCTTGAACTGCATGGTGGCTGAAGTTTGCTCCATGCTAGCGTCATCAGCGTCCGGCATGATGTTGAGATGTAATTTTTACTTGTTATTCAAGTATTGTTATTTTTTCCCTTTGTTGCACTTTGAGATTCTTCGGAATGAAAAGTGCGTTATAAATAAAATCTATTATTATTATTATTATTAAACTGTCATGTGGTTGGTTTTGACAGTGGCTGTCATTAGGCTATTATAATGTCATGATTTTTTAATAAATTTAATTTGTTAATTTGACATTTACATGTCATTAAGTGTCAATACTGTGTCAAAATATTTTATAACATTGTCATGAATATATTTCTTGACCTAAACTACAGTGGGACAAGTTGAATTTGTCATTAACATGTCATTAAGTGTCAATACTGTGTCAAATTATTTCATTACATTGTCATGAATATATTTCTTGACCTAAACTACAGTGGGACAAGTTGAATTTGTCATTAACATGTCATTAAGTGTCAATACTGTGTCAAATTATTTCATAACATTGTCATGAATATATTTCTTGACCTGAAATATGGCATCATAGAGGAAATCGTACAGAGTCATTAAAAACTATTAATATAACTCAAAATGATAGAGTGGCATAGACATATACACCTATATGATGATGTCTATGGTGGCACCAGTGGTTATGTGTACACTGTAACAGTTGTTGACAGAGCCTCAGTCAGGTTAGTTTGTTTAGGTGTTTAATGTCAATTTAGTTTGCAGTAAGTAAAAACAATTCACAACAACGTTATTTTGGGTTTAATATACTTTATTTAAACTTTCGCTCACTCTTTAACGAATAGTTTGAGTTTATTCTTACCATTCTGTTTGCTATGGTGGAGTCTCGTGTGCTGGTGCACCGTCTAAAGGGGTTCGGGCGGAAACGTTGGCCCTATATATAATGTTCCGGCCTAGGCTCTAGCCACTACCATTCCTTGTTCAGCCCGGGGTGGGGCTGTAAAGACTATTTCTCTTATTTTTATACATCGGAAGATAATTTATAAAGTGAAGTCATTTGACAAAGTGTTATTTTTCTGTGTTTGTTTATGTGTGTATATGATGTTGATATATGTTTATTTTGTGTGGCCATTATTTGTGTACGTGTTTTCCCCTTTTTGCGTTAATTGGTGCTGGTCACCTGTGTATAAATTAATGCCTTGTGTTTTTAAGAGTCAGTTCTGTGAGAGGGCAGGTCTTAAAAATTAAATGATTGATTTTATTTCTCGAACTCCTTTTCATATTTTTAAGACATTTGAAATTGTCTATTATCTAACCTTCTGTTGAAGCTGGTGGAGGAAACTTAAAAAATAAAATAAAACATTGTGAACTGAAAAATATTAATGATGCTGTTATTAAAAAATAATTTGACAGCGTATTAACACCTAATTACATTTTAATGACAAATTAAACTTTTGCCACTGAAATTTTTTTGACATTATAATGGCCTCAGTCAACATCAAAACCAACCACATAACAGTTTAAGGTTAACCCTATAAGCTAAGTAAGTTTCTTAAATTTGATAATCTGTTATGTCATGTTTATGACAGGTTATGTTGTCTTGGTAATGTCAAGTTGTCATGACAAAGACACTGACAGGTTATGATGTATTGGTTTATGTCAAGTTGTCATAACAAAGACAACTCCGAAATGTCATCATTGCATTAAAAATGACATAATTAAGCGAATGACACTTAATGACAGTTGTCATAAACATGCATAAAAACTCCTTCATATTCATGACATGTGTCATGTCATGATTATGAAGGTGTCATGTCAGTCTTATGCACACCCCTTCAAGTAAAGTGTTACCATATATATATATATATATATATATATATATATATATATATATATATATATATATATATATATATATATATATATACACACTGTAAAAAGTGATTCATATATATATTGCACAGTTTAAGATACCTTCTGGGTCTGGGGGTTCTCCCACCGAAAATTTATTATTTCGTAGATGTAATATCCTGCATTATGGTGCGTTTGAGGCCATATCTCTTGCCTATATAATCAAAGACCTCAAACCAGTCAATACCAATAGTCTAATAAAAAGACAATATTAATTTAACTGCCATAGAAATCGTCTCGGTTACGTATGTAACCCTCGTTCCCTGAAGGAGGGAACGGATACGTACGTCAGAACTGAACCGACGAATTGGGATCCTTTCAGTCGGACACGTTCAACGTACTTCAGAACTGAACCGACAAATTGGGATCTGAACTCAGAGACCTATCCACTTCGAGTGTATAAAAACGAGC
Organism: Pseudorasbora parva; assembly: GCF_024679245.1. Classification (NCBI taxonomy): domain Eukaryota; kingdom Metazoa; phylum Chordata; class Actinopteri; order Cypriniformes; family Gobionidae; genus Pseudorasbora; species Pseudorasbora parva. The sequence goes on along the minus strand of NC_090180.1, from coordinate 24,176,037 downwards.
CAATCGGAGATTGGCATGTGATCCACACATTCCACGCTCCGCCCCGCAGCGCGGCTATAAATAGGAAGTGGAATGGCAGATCAAATGCTTTTTTCAACTGAGGAGCCGAATACGTGACTGGGCTCCTAGCTGAAGCACAGCACCTGGCGACGGGACGTACGTCTCCGTTCCCTCCTTCAGGGAACGAGGGTTACATACGTAACCGAGACGTTCCCTTTCAGTTGGTCACGTTCGACGACGTGTCAACGAATTGGGATCCCTCTGGAAAACGCCAGGATGCTGGCCCTTCCAGCGTCCTGCTTGAGCGCACTGGACCGTCTAGTATGGTACGGAAGTCAGGGCTCCAAGCAGGGAGGTCAGTCACTGCTGTTCTGCAAGACCCACTTAGAGTGACCATAGACCGCTGGGAAGCGTGCTCTTCTCGGGAGAAGGTACGCTGCGGGGCCACGTCTTTCATGGAAGGAGTGGTGGCGGAATACACATAAGGACTAACCTGGCAGGGTAGTGCAACATATGGCAGTCTCTGGGGTGGTTCCAGCCTGATTGAAGGGGGAAAGAACACGCCCAGAGACGACAGAGCGGGCTCTGTCGAGGGAAAGACACGGGGCTAGCCCGGAAGGTAGCTGGTACCGTTGAAGAATACACATATGGGGTTGCCGTGAGGGAACCGCTACATATGGAACCCAGCCTACAACCACGTTGCACAAGCATACGGGTGCAGGCCTAGCGTCAGACGTCCGCAACGTCTGACACCGCATGGGGTGACGGAGGAGCTCGACAGGGTTAGCCGGTTTCCCGGGGAACACAACTGGAGACAATAAACGCACGTATCCGGCCCAGAGGGCGGGAGTGGCGTTGCAAGCCGACACTTAGAACGGGCACTTAGCGCTCCTGGCCACCAGGGGCAAGGATGTGGGAAGATACCGGCTCTTCACGTAGGCTATAAAATCTAGCGAACGTGTTAGGTGTCGCCCAGCCTGCAGCTCTACAAATGTCTGTCAGCGAGGCGCCTTGAGCCAGCGCCCAGGAGGATGCTACACTCCTAGTGGAGTGAGCTCGCAACCCGAATGGGCAAGGCACGTCTTGGGACTGGTAAGCCAAGACTATAGCATCCACTATCTAGTGGGCTAACCTCTGCTTGGAGACAGCCTTTCCCTTCTGCTGGCCTCCGTAACAGACGAAGAGTTGCTCTGAGGTCCGAAAGCTTTGGGTCCGGTCAATGTAAGCGCGAAGAGCGCGGACTGGACACAACAAAGCCAGGTTCACCACCTGGTCCCGAAAGGGAGTGGTAGGAACCTTGGGCACGTATCCGGGCCTGGGTCTCAGGACAACGTGAGAGTTACCAGGCCCGAATTCTAGGCACGATTCATTGATCGAAAGTGCGTGCAGGTCCCCTACCCTCTTGATAGAGGCCAATCCAGTCAGGAGCACTGTCTCCATTGACAGGATTTTAAGCTCAATCGACTCCAAAGGCTCGAAGGGAGGGCTCTGAAGAGCTCTGAGCACTAGAGCTAAGTCCCAAGAGGGTATCGAGGATGGACGAGGAGGATTTAGTCTCCTCGCACCTCTTAGGAACCTAACGATTAGGTCGTGCTTTCCTACGGACTTACCTTCGACTGCGTCGTGATACGCCGCTATTGCGGTGACGTACACTTTGAGGGTCGAGGGAGACAGCCTTCGCTCCAACCCGTCTTGCAGGAAGGAAAGCACAACACCAATCGAACACCTTCGGGGGTCTTCCCGGCGGAAAGAGCACCACTCAACGAACAGGTTCCACTTCAGTACATAGAGGCGCCTCGTAGAGGGGGCTCTAGCTGAAGAGATGGTATCTACGACTGCTTGTGGTAGTCCATCTAGAACCTCCGCGTCCCGTCCAGGGACCCAGAGTAAGTTCTGGGAACCAGGTCCGGTTGGGCCAATACGGCGCAACTAGCAAGACCTGCTCCCCGTCCTCCCTGACTTTGCACAGAACTTGTGCAAGAAGGCTCACTGGGGGAAACGCATACTTGCGTAGGTCACGGGGCCAGCTGTGCGCCAGTGCATCTGTGCCGAGGGTACCCCCGGTCAGGGAATAGTACCACTGGCATTGGGTCGAGTCCGGAGAGGCAACCAGGTCTACCTGTGCGGCTCCGAACTGGTCCCATATCAGCTGGACCGCCTGGGGGTGGAGTCGCCATTCGCCATAGCAACTCGAGGCAATTGATATGCCAATGCAATTGCGGTTCCGTCCACAGACCCGCAACTGCATGCCCGTTGTACGTGGCCCCCCAGCCCGTGGATGAGGCATCCGTGAACAGCACAGCATGCCTGTACACTTGTTCTAAGGGCACCCCGGCCTGGAGAAACGTTGTGTCTGACCACGGACTGAAAGTTTGGCGGCAGTACGGAGTCACTGGGACCCGGTACTGGCCGCTCCGCCACGCCCACCTCGGGACTCGGCCATGAAGCCAGTGTTGGAGTGGTCTCATATGAAGCAATCCGAGCGGCGTGACCGCGGCTACGGATGCCATATGCCCCAGGAGCCTCTGAAAAAGTTTCAGTGGGACCGCTGTTCTGCCTTTGAACATATTCAAGCAGTTCAACACCGACCTGACTCACTCCTCCGTGAGGCGCGCAGTCTGGTTGACCGAATCCAGCTCCATACCGAGGTAAGAGATTCTCTGAGTAGGACAGAGCTTGCTCTTCTCTCGGTTGACCCGAAGGCCCAACAGGCTGAGGTGACTGAGCACCACGTCCCTGTGTTCGCACAACTGCTCCCGAGACTGGGCGAGAAAGTTGAGGATGCGAACGCCGCGTTCTCGGAGTGGAACAATGGCTGCCTCCGCGACCTTCGTAAAGACGCGAGGCGACAGGAACAGCCCGAAGGGCAGGACCTTGTACTGGTATGCCATTCCCTCGAACGCAAATCGTAGGAACGGTATGTGTCGAGGGAGAATGGAGACATGGAAGTACGCGTCCTTCAGGTCGATCGCTGCGAACCAATCCTGGGGACGGATGCATTGAAAAATGCATTTCTGCGTTAACATCCGGAACGGGAGCTTGTGCAGGGCCCGATTCAGGACGCGCAGGTCCAGGATTGGCTGGAGCCCACCCCCTTTCTTGGGCACGATGAAGTAGGGACTGTAGAACATGTCTTCATCTCGGCTGGAGGAACCGGCTCGATCGCGTCCTTCGCCAGTAGGACCTCGATCTCTGACCGCAAGACTTGAGCATCACTGCTTCGGCCTGAGGTGAAGAGGATGCCGCTGTACTTGGGTGGCCGGCGCACGAACTGAATCGCGTAGCCGAGTCTGATGGTACGGATGAGCCAACGGGGCGGTCGAGGGAGCTGTAGCCACGCTCCCAGGGACCGTACCAGCGGGATCAATGGCACCACAGACATGCCCGGGGTGGGGCAGCGCAACGGAGTGCTCTGGCTCGACTCGGGAGGCCCAGAGGCGGCCCGGAGTGTCGCGCGAGCATTCCTGGTGCGGGCAGGGAGTGAGTGAGAAGGCCTGGAGGAGTCCTCGAAGCCCACTCAGCTGCCTGCTGCCCGGAGGCAGATAGGTGGAATGCTAAGACCCGACTCGGGAGGCCCGTGGGCGGCCCGAGGTGTTGTCTGAGTGTTCCCGGGTGGGACAGAGAGTGGGTGAGAAGGCCCGGAGGCGTCCTTGTGGCCCACTCTGCTGCCCCCTGGCGAGGGGAGGGGAGGGAGGGAGAGACAAAGCCCGGAGGCATCGTGAACTGCCACCCTGGCCCTATTGGGGCCCAGGGAGATAGGAAACTTCTCTTTTTGTGAAAATTTGGGTACCGCCGAGCTCCGGAGAGCTGGCGGCAGATGTAGAAAACCAGTCGGGGCCCTCCGGTCCTCCTCCGGGGGGTGGGGGAGGGATGCTGATATCATCTCCCCAAGAGCAGCTCCTTTCCTCCCTGGGCTGCCTGTCTCAGGGCCGCTTTCCCTTGCGCTTGCCACCCGGCTTAGCGCCCTGGACAGGTTGGGCGCCACCCTTGCGCCTGGCACCCTGCTTGGCCGGTGGAGGCTTGGCAGGGGCAGAGGCGGACGCCGGGGGACGCCTTCGGCGATGATCAGGCGGGGGAGCTGTGGCCGGCGACTGGGTGGAGGCAGCAGCAGTCCACCAGGGCAGGATGTTCTTAATGGCCTCCATCTGCTTCTGGGCCACCAAGAACTGCTGGGCAAAGTCCTCGATGGCGTCGCCGAAGAGGCCGGCCTGACAGATAGGGGCGTTAAGGAATCACACCTTGTCCGCTTCGTGCAAATCTGCCAGGTTCAGCCACAGGTGGCGTTCCTGGACCACCAGCATGGCCATCGCCCGACCCAGGGAGCGTGCAGTGACTTTCGTCACTCGTAGAGTGAGGTCTGTCGGTGCACGCAGTTCCTGCATGACGCCCTGGTCGGAATTGCCCTCGTGCAATTCCATGAGCGCCTTGGCCTGGTAGACCTGCAGGAGGTCCGCAGCGGTCTTGGGACACAGGTGCATCGCCAACGACTGCTCGACTGGGGGGATTCCCACGTAGTCCTTCACCACACCGCCATCGAGGGCAGTGAGGACGGAGGAGTCCGTCGATCGCATGCGAGCGCTATACGGCGCTGCCCATGACTTCGAGATCTCCTGATGCACTTCCGGGAAGAAAGGTACCGGGACGGGGCACTGAGAACCAGCACGGCCCGTCCCGAGAAACCAATCATCCAACTGCGACGGTTCGGGACACGGTGGAGGGTTCCACTCGAGCCCTGCGCTTGCGGCGGCCCGGGAAAGCATAGCCGTAAGCTCTGGGTCTGACTCGGGCAACACTGTCACACCCGAAGGGGGCAGCACAGCCGAATCCTCATCCTCAGAGCCCATTAGTTCGTCCCCCAATGCTGTGACCGACATCCTGTCTTCCGCCGGAGCCCCGAAAGAGACGGCTGGCACTCCGCGCAAGAGGTCAGCACACCCTTCCGTGGAGGGGGGAGGGGCCCGAGGAGCCATCTGACCCGTCGGGTTAGCCCTGACCGTCACCGTCAGGTCACCACCCAAGTCATCAGCCAGAGTAGCAGCCCTCTGCTTAGGCGCAGAAGGACCGCTAGACCGGAGGATGCGCAAGGATGCTCCACCTGCTTTGAGGTATTGGAGTCTGGACCTCAACACTGCGATGGTCATGTTCTCGCAGTGGGAACATAACTCATTCACGAACGCAGCCTCAGCGTGCTGAACGCCCAAACACGTGAGACAACGAACGTGACCATCAAGCGGGGGCAAGAAGCGACCGCACCCAGAAACACATGGTTTGAATGACATCTTGAAAAAGACGCAGGGTCAAACCGTGTGGCTCTTTTAGGATGGAAAACTGCTCTTTTAGATGTGCTGAAGCACTCAGGGAGATGACCGCGGTCAGCACACAGTCCACAGTGCAAGCCTGTGTGTGACACTCAGATTTGGAAAACGCCTAGCGAACCAACAAAGCTCTTTTTGAATGCAAACAATTGCAACTGTCGATCACTCGCTGAAGCGCCGTTTCACCCGCACTGGCAGTTCTCCTTCTCTCACGAGACTCAATTCTTAATACACTCTTCGTAGACAAAGCAATAGTACTGTTCGGCTCGGAAGTAGAAAGCATTAATCTGCCATTCTACTTCCTATTTATACCCGCACTGCGGGGCGGAGCGTGGAATGTGCGGATCACATGCCAATCTCCGATTGGCTCGTTTTTATACACTCGATGTGGATAGGTCTCTGAGGTCAGATCCCAATTCGTTGGTCTAGTTCCGACGTACGTCGAACGTGACCGACTGAAAGGGAACTATATATATATATATATATATATATATATATATATATATATATATATATATATATATATATATATATATATATATACAGGTCCTTCTCAAAAAATTAGTATATTGTGATAAAGTTCAATATTTTCCATAATGTAATGATAAAAATTTAACTTTCATATAATTTTAGTTCCATTGCACACCGACTGAAATATTTCAGGTCTTTTATTGTTCTAATACTGATGATTTTGGCATACAGCTCATGAAAACCCAAAATTCCTATCTCAAAAAATTAGCATATTTCATCTTACCAATAAAAGAAAAGTGTTTTTAATACAAAAAAAAATCAACATTTAACCCTTAAATGCATGACTGTTTTGTCAAACATTCTTACATATTTGGGTCGTTAGTGACCCGGATCTATATTTAACATGGATAGACCTCTACCTATCGCGATAATATATAAAACTCCTGATGTTAGAGTAACACTTACAGAAGAATAATATAACCTATTTCATTACCTTTTGGAGCTTGGAAGGGTTCAGTGTGAGCAGATGTTTAATACCATCATCATATGTCCTCGTCAGAGCTCGTTTACCAGTACATTCAGCATCTGCCTCATATTCACGATCTCACGCATATTCTCCAAACTCATTTTCAACGTCCTTAAAATCAATATTTTGATCACTGACAGCTTCTTGACCACATCCATCATCAAGAGACAGTGACATTAATATTTGATTGTGTTTAGTACTTGCTCTCTGCAGTAAATCACTAAGCCATTTCAAGTTTTGCAGATTATAATTATTATTGTTTCGTTTTCTGTCAAGGCAAGGCAAGGCAAGTTTATTTATATAGCACATTTCATACACAATGGCAATTCAAAGTGCTTTACATAGAAAGGAATTAAAATAGGGCTAAAAAATGCATAAGAAAAAGAATACAATGTAAAGATAATTAAAAGTAATAAAATGATGATAACCAAAGAAAAGAACAGGTAAACTAAAACAGTTATAAAAAATTATTTAAAAAATGATGCATAGATAAGGTGCAATCAGTCGGACGTACAGTGGCACAGTGCTCATTCAGTAAATGCACAGCTAAACAGATGTGTTTTGAGTCTGGATTTGAATGTGGCTACTGTTGGAGCACATCTGATCTGTTCAGGAAGCCGGTTCCAACTACGGCTGGCATAATAGCTAAAGGCAGACTCTCCTTGCTTTGAGTGAACTCTTGGTATTTCTAACTGACTTGATCCTCCTGATCTGAGTGATCTGTTGGGTTTGTATTTAATCAGCATATCTGCGATGTATTGAGGTCCTAGGTCATTGAGTGATTTATAAACAAGTAATAGTACTTTAAAATCGATCCTAGATGTAACTGGAAGCCAGTATAAAGACCTGAGGACTGGTGTGATATTTTCTGGTTCTGCTCAGAATCCTGGCAGCAGCGTTCTGTATGAGCTGCAGCTGTCTAATGGTCTTTTTGGGAAGGCCAGTTAGAAGTCCATTACAATAGTCCACCCTACTGGTGATGAAAGCGTGAACCAGTTTCTCTAAGTCTTGCCTGGAGACAAAACATCTAATCCTTGCAATATTTTTCAGATGATAGTATGCTGATTTAGTTATTGCTTTGACATGACTACTGAAACTCAGGTCTGACTCCAAAATTACACCAAGATTCCTGACTTGATTTTTTGTTATTAGACCTTAAGCCTCAAGATACGCGTTCACCTTGAGAATTTCATCTTTGTTTCCAAATGTAATGATTTCAGTTTTGTCTTTGTTTAACTGAAGATAGTTTTGGCACATCCAGTCGTTAACTTCATCAATGCATTTGCACAGCGAGTCAATGGGGCTGTAGTCATTAGGTGACAGTGCTAAGTAGAGCTGGGTGTCGTCAGCATAGCTGTGGTAAGCAATATTGTTCTTCTTCATTATTTGGCTCAGTGGCAGCATATACAGGTTAAACAGGAGAGGTGCTAGAATTGACCCTTGTGGGACTCCGCATGTCATGGACGTCCACTCAGACTTATGGTCTCCTATACTCACATAATAACCTCTCCCTTCTAAGTATGATCTGAACCATCTGAGGACCATCCCAGAAAGCCCGACCCAGTTTTCCAGCCTGTCTAGAAGTATGTTGTGGTCAACAGTGTCGAATGCAGCACTGAGATCGAGTAGAACCAGAATTGATGTTTTGCCTGTATCAGTGTTTAAGCGAATATCATTTATAATCTTTATGAGCGCTGTCTCTGTGCTGTGATGCGGTCGGAAACCAGATTGAAAATTGTCAAAGAATCCGTTTGAGTTTAAGAATTTGTTTAGTTGATTGAAAACAACTTTTTCGATGATTTTGCCTATGAAGGGGAGATTTGAGATTGGTCTGTAGTTGCTCAGTATGGAGTTATCTAGATTTCTCTTTTTCAGAAGAGGCTTAACTATTGCAGTTTTAAGGGCGGTTGGAAAAGTCCCGTAGAGAAGTGAGGAGTTCACCACTTCTAGGAGATCTGCTTCCAAACAGTTAAACACACTTTTGAAAAAAGAAGTGGGGAGTGCGTCAAGGGCGCAAGTTGATGTTTTAAGATGCTGTACTGTGTCTTCTAAAATTTTCCCGTTAATTGTTTCGAAATCAGACATAGTAAATGTTCTCATTTAAGCATCTCTTTTTGACAGAGACAGATCTACCTTCAATGGCAGGAGTGATTGATATGTCAAAGAAAATACAGAAATGATCAGACAGTGCCACATCCTTAATAACAATCGATGAAATGTTTAGACCCTTACTGATAAGTAAATCTAGAGTGTGTCCACGATTGTGTGTGGGTCCATTTGCATGCTGTGTCAAATCAAAAGTGTTAAGAACAGTCATGAGCTCTTTTGTTGTACTGGATTCGATATTATCTATGTGAATGTTAAAATCCCCAGCAATAGCAAAACAGTCAAACTCTGAGGAAATTATTGATAACAGTTCTGTAAATTCCTCAATAAAGGCTGGTGAGTACTTTGGAGGCCTGTAAACAATGATAAGCAGGATGCGTGGAGAACCTTTTAACACAATACCCAGATATTCTAGAGACAAATAGTCACCAAATGATACTTGCTTACATTGATAGAAATTTTTAAAAAGAGCAGCAACACCCCCACCTCTCCTAACTGCTCTGCAAACACTCATAAAAGTAAAGTTAGGAGGGGCTGCTTCATTGAGGACTGTTGCACTACAGTTTTCTTCTAACCACGTTTCATTTAGAAGCAAAAAATCAAGGTTGTTTGTGGTTATTAAGTCGCTGACTAGGAATGATTTGTTCTTAAGTGAACAGATGTTTAAAAGTGCTAACTTAACGGTATTAATTTTTTCACCTACATTAGTCTCAGTTTGACAGGTAACAGGCAGCAGATTATATTGGTTTGTTAAACGGCCTGACAAGGCCTTAGACTTTCTTTCACGTAACAGAACAGAGATAGAGAAAGAGGCAGGCACACTGGGTTCCCACTTGTTTTGTAAACATTTGATAAAGGTACTGTTATCATAGCGGGGACCCAAAACACATAACTGAGAGCTGGAATCAGTTGTTTTTGGTTCACCTACAACAGATGGAGGAGGGTGTGCGCCCTGGCGTTGTGACCGAAGAAATCTCACAGGAGGAGGGGGAGCTGGGCCCACAGGCTTTGGTGGTTGTGGGGCTCGACGCTTTTTGGTTGATATCTGGGGGCTCGCAGCAATTGAGTGTGATAGTCTAGTTCCAACAAAAATCAGTTCCTCCATTTTCTCTGAGAAGCCCAGATGCGGGGATGCTGGAGAGAGGAATGACATGTCTGGTGAGAGGGGCTGTTGCTCTGGTGTTATCGGAAGTTGAAGTATGTTGTCCTGGCTTTGCTGTCCATTTTCAAGAAAGTCATCTTTGGGTGCTGAATCTTGGAGCAGTTCTAATCCTTCACAGTCTGTCTGTAGTGAGCTCTGTGGGCAGGGCTCAGCTGGGAGTGTGTCCATGAGCAATTGTTGTGGCTGTGTGGAGTTCTCATTGTCCTTGTGGGATGTGTCAGCCGAGTGTCCATTCAGGAGCTGAAATGAAGTCCTGTGGTCATCCATACTCTGTATCAGGTTGAGTGGGTTAAAACACACAGCTGAAGGATGATGAAGGGAAAAATAAATATTGTCCTTTAGCACTCTTGCACCAAGTTTGTTTGGGTGGTGGCCATTTGATGTAAACAGTTGTCTCTGACTCCAGAAGAGATTGAAGTTATCAATGAAGTTCACTCCATTCATGTTACAGGTTTTTTGCAGCCATGTATTAAGCCCAAGCAACCGTGAGAATCTATTTGTTCCTCTTGCTGGCAGTGGTCCACTGATGAACGGCTGAACTTTCAGTTTTCTAAGAGTTTCAAAAAGTTAATTGAAGTCCGACTTCATGAGTTCTGACTGCTCTCTCTGAATATCGTTCTTCCCCACATGAATTATAAGTTGATTTGCAGTCTTATGTTTCATCAGAATGTTCTCAATTTCCCTGTTTACATCAGAAATGGTTGCTTGTGGAAGGCAGCATGTAGTTGTATCTCTGCTGCGAATGTTTCTGACTGTAGAGTCACCCACTATCAGAGTCCTTGGCTCGGCTGTGCTCTGAGCTGAGGGCCGCTGTCTGCTCGACCTTGAGCGCCTGTTAGCATTAGTGTTAGCTGCGGGCTGATGCAATCTGTGTTCGATCATATTCATCATGTTTGGGGATTCCTCACCCACATTCATTAATACTTCAAATCTGTTTTCGAGATGTATCGATGGTGGTCGGAAACTAGAGTTTGCAATCCTTGTGTCTGGGGTAGAGCATGCTACTGCAGCAATATATGAAGCTCGTGACAATCTGATGTCTCGAGTGCGTTTGGCTCTAGCCCCCTGTTTGTGCCATCGATTAGTGTGTCGATCAGTTTCTTGTTTCTCTATCTGTTGAGTATCACTAAATTTATGGGACTCACCGGCTGTGTGCAGAGGGCGTTCGTGATGAAGCTCTGCTGTGTGATTCGTCCGGTTTGGTGGTTCCGCAAATAACTTTGTTTCAAGAACTGCAATCCTTTGTAAAAGTCTGTGGCAGTTTGTGCAGCAAGAAGATTCCTTAGCTAGAGGAGGCATTTTCTTATCCTTTCGATAGTAGGCAGCTGTGTTTTCCCTTCCGGAATGTAAGCTGATGGCAGCGAGAGGCTGGTCAGATGAAATGTTCCACTTTTTTGTAGTAATCCAGTCAACAGAGTTTCTAGTTTTATCGTTGAAGTCAAGCTTTGTTGTTAGAGCACTGTGTTGATTTGCTGAAGTTAAAATTATGAGATAAAATATAGAAGCGATAGAGCAAAGCGCGGAGCAGTAAGCAAGAGCGTCCGAACAGTAGCGAAGCAGGAAGTATATATCTTCCTCCTGTCAGAGGTAACTATGAGTGAAACGTCACTTCATCATTGCGTATCATACATTGCCACCTTGTGGAATAAAGGTGAATTGCGCCCTATTTCGTCATTATAGATTAATTTATCATTGTGCAAAAAAAAAAAACGTACGATCCTACACACCTCGGGTCGTTAGCGACCCTATACAATTTTGACAAAAAACTAGTGAAAAAACAGGCATTCAATTATAATTCTATTATTTGTTTCTTGTAATATTGTTTAAAATAGAATGATTGAGGAATACTAAGAAGGTTGATGTCTAACTTTACATTTACATTTACATTTATGCATTTGGCAGACGCTTTTATCCAAAGTGACTTACATTGCATTTTAAGGTACACATTTTACATTTTTGTCAGTTCTTTAAAAAATGAATGAGGAGCAGGGTAGTGAATGACGTCTCGGGTCGCTAACAACCCGAGGTATGCATTTAAGGGTTAAATAATTATGTTCAGTTATGTACTCAATACTTGGTCGGGAATCCTTTTGCAGAAATGACTGCTTCTATGTGGCGTGGCATGGAGGCAATCAGCCTGTGGCACTGCTGAGGTGTTATGGAGGCCCAGGATGCTTCGATAGCGGCCTTAAGCTCATCCAGAGTGTTGGGTCTTGCGTCTCTCAACTTTCTCTTCACAAAATCCCACAGATTCTCTATGGGGTTAAGGTCAGGAGAGTTGGCAGGTCAATTGAGCACAGTAATACTATGGTCAGTAAACCATTTACCAGTGGTTTTGGCCCTGTGAGCAGGTGCCAGGTCGTGCTGAAAAACGAAATCTTCATCTCCATAAAGCTTTTCAGCAGATGGAAGCATGAAGTGCTCCAAAATATCCAGATAGCTAGCTGCATTGACCCTGTCCTTGATAAAACACAGTGGACCAACACCAGCAGAGTGGGCCAGCTGACATGGCACCCCAGACCATCACTGACTGTGGGTACTTGACACTGGACTTCAGGCATTTTGGCATTACCTTCTCCCCAGTCTTCCTCCAGAATCTGGCACCTTGATTTCCGAATGACATGCAAAATTTGCTTTCATCCGAAAAAAATACTTTGGACCACTGAGCAACAGTCCAGTGCTGCTGTAGCCCAAAAGTGGCTTGACTTGGGGAATGCGGCAACTGTAGCCCATTTCCTGCACACGCCTGTGCACGGTGGCTCTGAATGTTTCTACTCCAGACTCAGTCCACTGCTTCCGCAGGTCCCCTAAGGTCTGGAATCCGTCCTTCTCCACAATCTTCCTCAGGGTCCGGTCACCTCTTCTCGTTGTGCAGCGTTTTTTGCCACACTTTTTCCTTCCCAGGGACTTCCCACTGAGGTGCCTTGATAAAGCACTCTGGGAACAGCCTATTCATTCAGAATTTTTTTTCTGTGTCTTACCCTCTCGCTTGAGTGTGTCAATGTTGGCCTTCTAGACAGCAGTCAGGTTGGCAGTCCATGATTGTGGTTTTGAGTAATGAACCAGGCTGGGAGTTTTTAAAAGCCTCAGGAATCTTTTGCAGGTGTTTAGAGTTAATTAGTTGATTCAGATAATTAGGTTAATAGCTTGTTTAGAGAACCTTTTCATGATATGCTATTTTTTTTAGATTTTGTGCCAAAATCATCAGTATTAAAACAATAAAAGACCTGAAATATTTCAGTTGGTGTGCAATGAATCTAAAATATATGAAAGTTAAATTTTTATCATTACATTATGGAAAATAATGAACTTTATCACAATATGCTATTTTTTTTAAGAAGGAACTGTATATATATGTATATATATATATATATATATATATATATATATATATATATATATATATATATATATATATATATATATGCCAAGTGAGTGAAACAAATTAGATCTTGAATTTACATTTAATTTAAAGAGAGTCAAATGTATTCTTAGTTATGGTATAGGCCAGTGTTTCCCCTGTTCCAGGAGCACCCCCAACACTGCAGAAAACCCAACACAGGTCTTGCGCTGCATCCAAATTCAAATACTTCCCTACTATAGTACGCCAACAGAGAAGAGTTTATAGTAAAGGTGAAAAGTACTACTTCTGGCGAGATTCTGAAGCATGCATTCGATAAACATTTACTATCCTATGAGGACATGGGAGAGAATTTGTGAATGGAAGTGAAGCGATGCAACTGATGCTGGTACACCACGTGACAGTAACAACACAGCGGATGTAGTACGTCTTGATTTTTATTCATGCTAGGCGCATTCATACTATATAGATTACTTTTTCAATGTCCATGAAGGAAAATCAAATGTAGTACCTTCTCAGACTGTATCCCTTCGTCTAAATTCGCATAGTATCCTTACTAAATAGTATTCAAAATAAGAATTAGTGTGTCCCAAATGGTAGTATGCAGAAAATAGTATTCCAAAGATACATGGATGGTCTACTATTTCCCGTCAGAATTTGAAGTGCGGATCGATGCACACTCTAACGTCTGATATTGGTTAATAAAGTGATAGAAAACTACAAACATGATGGATGTGCCAGTCCGACGGTTAAGTTGAGAGGTTTAGATAAAGATTTTAGTGATCCATTTTCAGTATTTAACCTGACAAAAATATTTTTATTCAGTGCTATCCAGATTATAATTCATCTGCAGCAGCATTGTGAAGTTTTGTAATGATGCGTTTGTCCATGAAGTTTTAAATGCATAATTATATTTAAAGCTGCCCTAGGATGAAAAATTGAATTAACCTTGCCATAGTTAAATAAAAGTATATAGATACATGGTTCAGTACATGGACCTCACATACAGTCTCAAACACCATTGCCTCCTTCTTCATATTTGAATCTTGTTTGTGAAAAACACCACGGAAAAACAGGCTAACAAAAGGCCATATGTGACGGAATCCTTGGGATCCTTAATATGTATGCCCCCAACATTTGCAAATGTCTGAACATGTTCATTTTCAGGCGGAACTGCGCATCTGAATCATTAGTTCAGCAGGAAAACAAGCGTCATGCGTGGATAGTGAAAACGGCAGCTCTCAAGGACACAATTGTCATGTTCCAAGTTGTGGAGAGGATGTGAGGACTTGTCATAGCCTTCCCACAGATAAACAATGTCAACAGTCATGGTTGATGTTTATTTACAATCAGATACTGCAACAGTTTAATTCAAAGTTGTTTGTTTGCTCGGCACATTTTACCACAGAGAGTTTTTCTAACCTGGACAATATCAAGCAGGATCCGCTCAGCGTCTAAAATTGAATAAAGAAAGGGCCGATTCATATTCCTGCAAACAGTAAGTAGTGATTTTATCCACTTCTTGACTGTCAAACCCATTTCTGCTTAAATTGAAAGTTTCTTAGTAAGACAACATTACGATAATATCCGCAGCGCGGATTAATGAGGACCGCGAGGGCTGCCCGAGGCGATGGTGCTGGAGTGAGGAAGGTGGGACAGAGACCTCGCTGCCGTGCCCCTGGGTCGAGGTGGGGTGGCTGCTGTCCGAGAGGGAGCGGAGGAGTCGCCGCGCTTGCCGTGAGCCGGAGCCTGCTGCCGTCCGCCTGATAGGGGAGGAGCAGGGAGCGCGGGGCTCGCTGCCGGGTCCCTCAGTAGGAGGAGTCACCGCCGGTCGCCAGGGGCCAGAGGAGGATCGAGCTATCCACCAAGCGTCCAGTGCCATCACACAGCACCGCGAGGAAGAGCCTCTCGGCGGGCGGAGGGCCGAATGGTAGTGTGTCTGGGAACCAGACCATATTTTTTTTCTTTTCTTTTTTTTTCCCTCTCTCCCATCTCTCGGTCTCTAGCTCCTCGTGCTCCCGTCTCCATTTCTCTCGCCTCTCTGTCCTTACCCCCAGGTGCCGCGGCCACCATGATCGTGATCGCGGGGGGAGAGTAGAGCACAGTCTCATGAGTGCCCCCCGGCCTGCGAGGGGTGATGGGGGTATGTGGCAGGCAGCGCGGCGAGGGACCGCGAGAGCGGGCCGGTGACGAGTTGTTATGAATGCCAGCTGCATGACACACCGGTCTCGTCTCGCGGCCATGTGACGGGAGCATAAAAGAAGGAGCAAAGGCAGCGGAAGACGAGAGAGGACCAGGCCTAGATTTTATGTTCAGTTTTGTTTACGTTTTATTATGTGTGGGTGGGCAGTCGTCGGTGAGGGGCTGCCCACGTTTTATTATGTGTATGTGTGGGCAGTCGTCCTTGAGGGGCTGCCCGCGGTTTAACTTTCGTTTTGTTTATTTATTTTGAATTAAAGTTTTTGAACGTTCGCCAGTTCCTGCCTCCTTCCTTCCAATCTATGAACATCGTTACAGTCACCTTCTTCACCATCTAAGTTGAAACAATAGTCATTTGACAAGGCTTTTAGTCAATTTGTTAAAAAATAAACATTTTTGAGAACTGAAATATGATTATTTTGCAGCAGGTGAGTAGTAAACATGGCACTGCCTATTTTGATTGGCTTCTACATTACTTTGTTTGGTTAAATAAATTGACTTTTAAATCATTACTCTACTGTCAACCTGTAACGTTACTGTACAAACAACATATTTATGCACTACCCAGTTCAGTTTGTGGTTCAAAATAAGAAGCTATCATTGTAAAATCATGGCGATGACAAATGGTATAGAAGTGTTAGCTGTCATTGAGTAGCAGTGCAGGGAAGCAGCCAATCAGAGCAGAACTTTTTATTAATATTCAGAACCCTTCCAAATAAGGCAAAAACAGAGCATTACATCCTAGGGATAATTTCTAGGGTTGTAAATGGATTTGTAAAACTGTATCTGGACTATTTTTGACCTTAAATAAACCACATATCCTCTATTTAGATCAGAGAACAAATTAAAATATTGTTTCAAATCATTCTAGGGCACCTTTAAACTGCAAACACATGAGGAGAGTCTTTTCATTAAAGACCCACACATTGCAAATCAATAATTTACTACATTTATCTTCGGGGTAGGAAATGAAACTGAATGTGGAGGATTTTAAATGTGACGAATCTGATGATGATTGACAGGGCAGGTGATGGGTTGCACATAATTAAGCAACAGAGTCTGTTAAAGATGACGAAATAGTATGCTCCCAGTGAACAGGTGTTATAATATAAAATATCTCAAACAGAACAACTTAAATTATTCTGTTTATATGTGAACTTGAAATCTTCCGCCTTCTAGCTTTGAAATTAATTGCAAGGACTCTCTGCACTGGGTCACAAGACCATAAACACATGGGGTCAAATTCAAGCTTCCTTTTTGCAGCATTGAAGCCCTTCGGGAAGGGGATGCCATTTCTAGGGATGTTCCAAATGAAAGTGAACAACTGAATCTAAGGGCCCTTCCACAAGTCCATTAGCGAAGGTAACAGGCAATGGTCACTTCAAGGAAGTAATTTAATTGTTTATGGTCAAGTTTGATTGTTTTAATTGTTTATGGTTGCCTTTCCAGATAACGATGGACTTTTGCACTTAAGAGAGTTTTCTACAAGCGATATAACGAACGTTCGTGTTACTTTCACATGTGTTTCACAAACACGCACTTAACACGATTGCACACAGCTGTGCTTTAAGTGCTTCTAAGAGTTGCTGTCCAGTTGTCAAGTACTGAAATGTCACCTTATTTGTGGTGGTAGAGGCTAAACCTTAACCAGGTCTATCATGCTCAAAGGACCAATCGGGTTCACTTCCTATTGGCAGACACCTACCATCTCCCAGTCCTCCCAACAGCCTAACCATGCTCGAGCCTCCATTGTCAGACCACAACACCTCAGCGGTTTGAGAATGTCTGTTGTTGTAGTCAGTACTGGTGCAGTTGGAGAGGGAGAAACTAGATGTCCTAAAACACATGAGAAAATGTCTTAAAGATGCCAATAAGAGGGACATCAACTTTGAAGATCATGCTGTATTTAGAAGGAAGGAGAGACTGGCACTGGAGGAGATGAGGTTTGCAGGGCCCTCCATTTTGGTGCCATATATCTTGCCAGATGATTCAGTTAACATTGTGTAATGTTGGTTAATCATGATGACTATTATATCTTTTAATAATTTCTTGTGCAACATGAAATATTATTTTCCATTATGTAGTTAGGACATTATCCCATTGTGCAATGTATTCTGAAAATCCTTGGGAACAAACAACAAAATCAAATAAATTTAGATTCAATGGTTTGATGTCCTTGTGTTAGTTGAACCACTCAAAGACTAAGGCTCCATGAAATAATAAGTATTCTTGTTTCAAATTTCAATAGCTATTTGTAGTACTGAAAATAAGTATACATTCCCTATGAATGTCCATATACAGCAGTGCAACTTTCATTCCTTAATTCATTCCTTATTCAGTGTCCATGTAGTTTTTATTTTATTTATTCCTTATTATTTATTTATTGAATAATTCAAAATGAATTTAATCAAACAAAAACAGGTTAGTCAACCCCAAAATGAAAATGATGTCATTAATTACTTACCCTGATGTCGTTTGACACCCATAAGACCTTTGTTCATCTTCGGAACACAAATTAAGATATTTGTGTTGAAATCCGATTTCTCAGAAAGGCATCCATTAACACCAATGTCATTTCCTCTTTCAAGACCCATAAAGAGCACTAAAGACGTTGTTACAAAGCCCATCTCACTTCAGTGGTTCTACAATCATTTTATGAAGTGACAAGAATATTTTTTGTGCACAAAAAAAAAGAAAGAAAGAATGACTACTTCAGTTGGGCCGATTTAAAACACTGCTTCGTAAAGCCTCTAAACATTTTGAATCAGCATATCGAAATCATGTGACTTTGGTGATCTGAACTGCTCATAAAATTATTGTAGAACCACTGTAGTGATATGGGTCTTTGTAATGATGTCTTTAGTACCTTTTATGGATATTGAGAGAGGAAATGACATTCGTGTCAATGGAGGCCTTTTTGAGCCATCGGATTCAAGCAAAAATATCTTCATTTGTGTTCTGAAGATGAACAAAGGTCTTATGGGTGTCGAATGACATGAGGGTATGTAATTAATTACAGAATTTTCATTTTGGGGTGAACTAACCCTTTAAGTTAAGAACAGCTCGGGAATACACACACACACACACACACACACACACACACACACACACACACACACACACACACACACGTGTAAATAAATAATATTTTTAAAACTTCATTATAAATGTACATTTATTTGTATCATATAACAGCAATAATACAATATCCCTGTTGTCACTGCCTAGCTTTGTCGTGGTAAAACGTGAAGCTAATGAGAAAAAAAGTATTGTTCCCTTAGTCAGATGCTTCATTATCACACACAAGTGCCCTGCTCCCTCTAAAGTCCCCCCTTCAAGGGCTCTGCCCTTCGGAGTAAGTAGGGCATAGGGATGCTCACTTCCAATTGGAATTTCCCAATGTACCCCTCACTTAATGGCTTCTGGAAGCGCCCTTCTTGAAGGGATTCAGGTGTACACATTAGTTTGGAACACCCTAACAAATACTGTGCCCTTTCCAAAGTGCCCTTTAAGGAAATCACCCCTAAACTCTGCAGTGCTGAGGGGACTCCAGGACCATGGTTGGGAATCAGTAAAGGCCATTGCTTAGTTAACATTTTAATTAAATGTGGCATTTGACTCTTTCAATTTGTTCTGTATTATTATTAAGGACAATGGAGAAGAGACCTAAAACGAATCACCTAATTGAAACTAATCACTCTAAACTGAAGGTTTTGTTTTCAATTATTCAATCTGTTACCAATCCTTCCGTGAAAACCCTGCTGGTGGCTTCTGATGCTTTCTGTGAAAACTTCTTGAGATACTTTAGTGATAAAATTACAAACTTAAGACTTGATGACCGTCCCACCTTAACGTTAGCTTGTTCTCCAATCATGTCACCCGCCTCTGCATTTTTGGACCCTTTTGAACCCATCAATCTCCAGGAGTTGAAGGAGGTGATTAACAATCTTAAACTCTCTTTCTGTCCTAGTGATATTATTCACCCCAATTTGTTTTAATTCGATTTGATTTGATTGGGCCTGCTCTGTTCCCTTTCGAAAGGGAACTCGAGCTGCGTCAGCTGACGCTATGGGGAACGCCTCCAGCGTGACCGGTGTCTGAGCTACTATCAAATCACAGCAATCCTATTGACCGGCGACAGCCTATGATGTCATCAAGGTGCGACCAGGAAGTATATAAGGGCGCCTTGCAAACATGACACCAGCATCTTCGTCTTCAGGGACTGTTTTTGTCTGAATGCTTCAAGTCAAAGGTAATCCAGATTCATTTATTTTCTGCCTGGGATTAAGAGCATGCACAGTCAAGCTCTTGTGGAGTCATTTGTTTGATTGTGTGTAATGTGAGCGAAGTTTTCAATCCGAGATCGCTCCGTTCTCGTCTAGCGCTCTTCCTGAGAGAAGAGCGTATTTGCATCTGAGATTAGTGATGTGATCCCCGCTCACGCTGAGGCTGAGCGCGGATGCACGTCACAGTCCCTCGGATGGGGTCGCCGATCGCCGCAAGGGGATGTTTCCCTCCGGCGATCTAGCGACTGACGAGACTAATCACGAATGCTCGTAGGGATGGCTGGTGAGAAGGGAAATTAATTTCTCAGCCATCCTGACTGTGTATGCTGAGCCGATGGCTGTTATGAGCGCGCTGCATGCAGGCTGCGGCCGTCATGTGGGCGCATTAAAGGAGAGATCGCTCGTTTAAGCGGAACGATCGATTTCTCCCCGGCCATAAAACCGTCGGCTCAGTTGAGCTTTTCCATTCCTTCCTGATCTCCTGACTGAGATCGTGAGGGTATGGAAGAACCCATATTCAGTGTATTCACGGACATCAGCGGGTGTTAAATGCTGATGTTTGGAGGATGGGTGGATATGGGTATGTGTTCTAGCCCCGGATTGCTGTTACGAATAATCTAAAAAGATCCGGGTAGGCGGGGGCACTAAGAGCTCCAACCCTGCCATCTGAGCTTCTTTCAACTATGTTTCAAGAAGTTTAGATGGCGGGGCATACACGGCAGCGGGTCAGCCTGGTGCTACTTTTACGCCGTGTCGGTGTTGCAAGTATACTGGGAAGACCTGCTGAGGGATCTCAATCAGGGAAAATACCCTGACCCACTGCGCAGCTGTGCGCCATATCAGCGATAGCAGGGCCTGAGGGCCAGTGTCACAGAAGCGCGGGTGGTGGTGTCTGAGGACCCGCACACCGCTGAGATCCGGGTCCCAGGCAGGCGGGAGGCGTCACGGTATACGGACCAGTGACGGGGCCTGAGTGCCAACATCGCCTCTCATGCTCCCCGCGGTTAAGGGCGGGGCGCAAAGAGGCGGACTCCCACATAAGAGGAATAGTATCACAACGCTGTTGGCGTGAATGAAATTTCCCTCCCTTAGGTGGGTGAGTTAAGAATTACATCTCATTTACTGCTCTTCTTCATTTTTCTCCCCAGGCGCTTCTTACATCCGGCCCTGAGGGGGGCCATGACGATGATACTCTAGACCCCGCCTGGCTGGGCTGTGAGAAGCGCACCCTCAGGCGGTTGCGCTCCTAAACATGCATACTGTGAGTAAAACTTATGTGTGGATATCGTCGCGCAGGAGGCGAGCTGGTAAGTCCCCCTTGTGAGGGAAACATTTATTATTTATGTTGTGTGAGACTTCATGCTCCCCACCAAGGGTTTGGGGATCACGGTATCGATGGAGGACACCATAGGGCCCTGTAGTTCCCCTGTCCGGTGGCTAGAACGATTTTTTAGATGCCGTTATGTGGTATGTCTAGAGCTAGCTTTGCTAGGAGAGAATAGCCGCCATTGTATGTACAGCTGTGCGAACAGTTTTTTTGCCTTCTCTCTGTGTGATGAAGCAGTATTGAGGCAACCGCTCATTCTTGTAGGAATGTGCTGTTGTTTTAGGCGAGTGTGCTCTCCTAGTCAAACAGGAAGCTCTTAGCCACCCCAGGGTAAAGCGGTCAACGTTGCCCCTCGTGGAATTTCATAGACGGGAGGGTGAGTTTAGGCTTACGCACGAACTACAGATTTATGTCTAGCCTCGCAGGGCTTGGACGGAGTATTATTGAGGTTTTTTCGCTCCCCCGAGCCGCGTATAATACTCTTATGTAGGCTGGCCCTCTCCGGGCCACTGCATCGGTTGGCCTAGGCTTTTGCGGGATGGGGGGCATTTCTTTCCAAAGAAGGAAAGTAATTATCGCCCGAGGCCCTCGGTTTGAATATTGCAGGGCATTTTCTTTTGCATCCCTAGTCAGCCTCCTCTTACATTAGAGTCGTCCGGCCAAGGCCCGCCCCCTTCTCTGCGTTTTGGGGTTTTTAGTAATGCAGGTTGGTGTGAAGCAGAATGAACAGCGACTTAGCCAGTGGTCGTGGGGCGGGGTTTGGCGTCCCACACTTGTACGCGGGTGGGCTAGTTTTGCGAAAACCCCGCTTTCCAGAGCTTGTTGTGGCTGCCACCTTCTGGCGGCCCCTGGCCCCATCCTGGAGGATGTTGGGCCGGTGGGTAGCATATTTGTGAATATTTTTTGCCCTCTGCTCTGTGTCTTCTGCTCCACCTTTTAGGGCTCGGGTTGAGCTGCACTCGCAACCTGCGTGCTTCGTAATGGTTCGGTCGGATGCTCCCCTGGAAGCCGAAGCATTGCCATGGCTGACGCCCTAGCGTGAACGGTAGCCCGCTGCATGAAGGAAGAGCGGCCGCCCTGACGCAGGTGACGTAAGTTGTACTCCCCTCGCTTTGAGGGTCTAGGTACTTTCTGCTGAGTACACTGCTTTTGGCAATGTGTTTAGGCTATGTCTGTAGGCACTGCCGGATGGGACTGCGTCATCGCATGGAGGACCCCGTGAGCCTCCGGGATGAAGCCAGCCCCGGGAGGGGCATGGCTACCAGCTGGCTGTGAGCAGCCAGCTTGGGCAGTCCTGGCAGTGGACTCTGAGCAGGAGGCCTCAGCAGGCCTCCTTGCGGGTGAGTCGCGACATCGGGCCAATGCGCGCCTGGGAGGAATATCCCCGACGATGTTGGCTTCAGCAGTACCTCGTCGACAAGCAGGACCATCATGGCCTCCCTGGGGTGATTCCCCAGGTGGTAACTGGATGTCTAGGTCTTCGTCAGCCAAGCAGACAGCCACTGTCAGCCCGACTTGGAGCGGCCAGCATTCATCCGACCTGCCAGCGAGCATTCGTCGCTGGCATGGCTACAAGCCCAGTTAGTAGGCCTCCCTAGGCCTCCCTGAGGGCCTGCTGGGGTGCAGCAGGCCTTGCCGGGCTTCCCTTGAGAGGGTATTCCCGTGCTTCAGGTGTTAGACGGCAGGTAGTAGGCCTCACCAGGCCTCCCTGAGGGACTTCTGTGGTAGCAGTAAGCCTCGTCTGGCTTCCCCCAAGGGGTCGTTCCTGGGCTTCAGTCACTGGATGATAGGTAGTAGGCCTCGCGGGGCCTCCCTGAGGGCCTGCTGGGATGCAGCAGGCCTCATCTGGCTTCCCCTGAGGGGGTACTCCAGGGAACTAGCGCTGGATAACAGTTCCTGGGCTCCAGTCACCAGATGGCAGGTAGCAGGCCTCACCAGGCCTCCCGGGGGGCCTGCTGGGTTGCAGCAGGCCTCATCTGGCTTCCCCTGAGGGGGTGGTCCAGGGCCTCGGCCACTGGGTGACAGGGATTAGGCCTCGCTAGGCCTCCCGGAGGGTGAGCCCCGGTTCCCGGTTCCTATGACAGTGAGCATGGTTGCTAGCCAGGGCGGCTAGCATGGTCTTCTATCAGGTAGCAGGCCTCACCAGGCCTCCCTGAGGTCGTTCCCTGGTCTCAGTGCCGGCTACGAGTAGCCTGGCAAGTAGTAGGCCCTGCGGGGCCTCCCAGGGGGAATGAGTTCCTTGGACGGAGACACATAACTGGCTCAAGCTGACAGCTAGTGGTTCCTGCCATCAGGCTTCGGTCCTAGCCGGCAGCACCTGATGGCGGGCGCATACTCTAGCATGACGAGTTTACACTGCTGCTATGCGGTCCTTACAGGACAGGGACCTGCATAGGTTGCCTACAGCATGGTTCCTACCAGGCAGGCTTAAGAGCTCCCCTCTTATGAGGGTTGTCTGTGAGCTTACGGCCGCCTGGGCCTGGTCAGTTGGTCGTAGGCCACTCGGGGCCTCCCTGTGAGATCAGCCTGTAGGCCTTCTCAGGCCTCCTGAGCACCCCTGTAATGTATGTGCTCGGTAGATCCTAGGATCGAGCAGCTGACTCCCCTCGCTAGCAAGGGTGGGAAAGCACTACGCTGAGCGCTGTTCTCCAGGATAGCCCGTCTCTGAGTTCCGGCCTGAGGCGGACACTGCCAGTTCGCAGTCCCTCAGCTTGATGCCTCTCCAGAGGGGAGTTTCCAGAGGCTCTGTTGTTAACAGACTGGGCTGGCAGACGGAAGCGTCCCGCATAGTGACGCCAGGTCAAGCCTCCCTGGTGGCATTCGGTGAAGTTCTTCCCGAATAGTGACTGGCTGGGGCGCCCTCGGGTCCCCTAGCCACATTCCCTTAAAGGAACCCCTTCTGTCGAACAGGTTGGTTCCAGGCCTTTGAGCGGCCGGGGTAGGGTACATGAAGGTGCCCCAAGGCCACAGCTCGGGCTATGACCGTAGGGAATGCTGTCACTGACAGCCTAATGTGACCAGAGGGGGAGTGGTTCAGGCATTTCAGTTGAATTTGCTTGTCCTGACAGTTGTCACTGCCAGTAGGCATGCACTCCCCTCGGCATGGCGGCGTGGGTATATCGTTCCCCATAGCGTCAGCTGACGCAGCTCGAGTTCCCTTTCGAAAGGGAACGTCCCCGGTTACGACTGTAACCTTAGTTCCCTGAGAACAGGGAACGAGACGCTGCGTCACTTTTGCCATGCCTCGGGGCCTGCCTGCGAACAGTCCCTTCAGACGAAGAAGCTGGTGTCATGTTTGCAAGGCGCCCTTATATACTTCCTGGTCGCACCTTGATGACATCATAGGCTGTCGCCGGTCAATAGGATTGCTGTGATTTGATAGTAGCTCAGACACCGGTCACGCTGGAGGCGTTCCCCATAGCGTCAGCTGACGCAGCGTCTCGTTCCCTGTTCTCAGGGAACTAAGGTTACAGTCGTAACCGGGGACGTTATCTCTTGTTAATAAGTGTCTCCAAACGGGTTCTGTTCCTGCTGACCTTAAAGTCACTACAATCACTTCTCTGCTCAAGAAGCTTCCCTGGACCCCACTGTCCTAAAAAAAATTGTCCCATTTCTATTTTGCCTTTTATTTCAAAAGTTTTAGAGAAAATTGTGCTGAATCAACCTCAACACTTTATGACTAGCAATTCTATTTATGAGGTTTTTCAGTCTGGCTTTAAGTCTGCATACAGCACTGAGTCTGCCCTTCTGAGAGTTGTAAATGACATCTACATCTCCGCTGACTCTGGGGACTCTGTGGTTCTTATTCTCTTAGATTTATTGGCTGCTTTTGATACCATAGACCACTCCTTACTATTATCTAGACAAGAGTCTTGGGTAGGTCTAAAAGTAAATGCTCTGAAATGGTTTCATTCTTACCTATCTGACAGAACATTTTTAGTGAAACTGGGTAATTTTTCCTCTTCCCCCGCTCCTCTGACCTGTGTCTCCCTCAAGGCTCTATTTTAGCTCCCTCTCTATTCTCTCTGTACATGCTGCCTCTGAGCTCTAATAAAACATGGTTTGTCCTTGCATGTTACCTGCATCTCATGCACTGCATCAAGCTTTCCCATAATATCCGTCATAACTGAAATGAATGCATGGCTCAGATTGACGTTACTCCATGTGTGTATGACTCCAATAAAATTAAAAAGTAATTATTCCATCACAAATAAATCTCTCAATCAAGTGACTGTGTCTATTTTATTATACACCTTTTACACAACATTATAATATTATTTTCAAATACATTTTTATATTATTTAAAATTATTTTCGCCCCCGGTTCAGTAAGGAACTCCTGTAATAAAGTAGCAGTGGCTGGGACAGATTTTAAGTATCACCTCAAGATGCAATCTAATCTTGTTTACATGAAATAAGCCTGCTCCAGAGGAGGTTTGAGCTTACGGACCTGTTGAAATGACAGCAAGTCCAGGATGAGCTTCGAAGAACCAAACAATCAAAGATCATGCCAAATCGTCAGCAATCAAATCCAGCTAACTGAGTTAGCATTGTATGAATAATGTACCCCAGGAAAATTATAACATGTATAGTATTGTTTGATTACGACACTGCACCTGTTTATCGTTTAATTGATTGGTTTGAGTTAGTACACTGTAAATCCAAATAAGTTGGCAAAACTCAAACAATTGAGGCAATCAGTTGTAAGCTGTAACCTCAATGTGAACCTCATCAGATGTGAATTTTTTTATTGGTATAAACTTAGTAAAACAAGCTGGAAAGGCTAATTTGCTAACACTTTAACAATAGCATGGTATCGCACTTTCTGAATGAGTGCTTGTTTCAGTCTTGTTTTGGGGGTAAATAACACAAATAAGATAAATAAGCTGCCAATGGGGAAAGAAAAATAATCTTAATTCAAACAGAAAACAAGATTATTTTGATTACCCTTATTGGCAGGTTATTTGGCTTAGTTGCTTTTTATTTGTGTTTAGTAATATGTAATAAAAAAGAAATTCATTTCTAATCACAATATTAGTGGAAATAATTGAACATGTTTACAAATGAAGCAAGGCTTTTCATACCTATTGATTTTTTGTTATCTGAACTTCATAAGAAATGTAACCCATTCATGTCACACACACACACACACACACACACACACACACACACACACACACACACACACACACACACACACACACACACACACACACACACACACACACACACACACTAACAGCAGGCCCAGACAGGAGAAGGGCAGAGTGAAGGCAGAGTGAATGATCAAAAGCTTCACTCTCTTCCAAAAATCAATTAAGGCCCTCTGAACAGCAAATATGTTGGCCATCTTGAACAGTTGTAAAAAGGAACAACACTGGCAAAGCTATTTTTCTTGTGTCCCGCCCCCAATTTGCAGCTGGGCTAGAGTATGAGAAAATAAAGATTGGTTCCTGCAAGACAGAGGGCAAAATGTGCGGGGAAAGTGAGAGCAGACCTTGCAACCTTGTGCGGGAACGGCAGGGTTAGAATCACAAAACTCTCTCTCACACACACACACACACACACACACACACACACACACACACACACACACACACACACATACACACACACACACACACACACACACACACACACATTTTAGGTTTTTGTGAATTATGGGGACTTTACATAGGCGTAATGGATTTTATACTATACAAACTTTACATTCTATCCCTCTACACTGCCTCTGCCCCTAAACCTACCCATCTCACACACACTGCCCCTAAACCTACCCATCACAGGAAACATTCTGCATTTTTACATTTTCAAAAAAAAAAAAAAAAAAACTTTTTGTTTGTAATCCAATTATATTACAATTACAGGTTGATATTACATTGTGGGGACATTTGTGGATAGAAAAACATGAACCAGCCATGATAGAAAAACATGAACACACACACACATTTTAGGTTTTTGTGAATTGTGGGGAATTTACATAGGTGTAATGGATTTTGTACTGTACAAACTGTACATTCTATTCCCCTACACTGCTCCTGCCCCTAAACATACCCATCTCACACACACACACTGCCCCTAAACCTACCCATCACAGGAAACATTCTGCATTTTTACATTAAAAAAAAAAAAAAAATGTTTGTACACACACACACACAACAGCAGGCCCATATGAAGGTGCAATACAGAGTGAAAGTACACAGGACCTACAATTTCCACACTTTTATTCCCGGGCCTAATGGACCCGAACATCCTATATGTAATATAAATGTGTAGGGGGGTGTACAGTGTGTGGTCATTAAAAAAAAAATCGATATGCTCTTCAAAGAAAATTAGCCAAGGCCAATAATTAGGAGTTTGAAAAAAATAATTAATCGTATATTATTTATTTTGATAAAAAAAGAAAACGGGTCCCATAGACCTGAACACCATACAAGGGTTAAAGAACGACAACATATTCTTCAAAACATTTTCTTTTGTGTTCAGCAGAAGAAAGACATTCGTACAGGTTTTGAACAACTTTGTGGTGAGTAACAGATGATTGAATTTTAATTGTTAGTTGAATTATCTCTTTAAAGATATAAAAATACAAACGATACAAAAATAATGGCACATCATCCCTAATGTCTGTTTGTGTGTAATATATATATATATATATATATATATATATATACACACACACACACACACACACACACACACACACACACACACACACACACAATTCAAAAGCTGAAACACAGCTGAATAGAACTGACCTTCTGTGCATGATTAAGTTGCCTTTAAAATAATGGATAAGCAGAAAAGGTGTATAGGTTCGCAGAGCCTAATGAAGTGAAGGATTGCACAGCAGCAACATAACAGTTATGCACATTTTTTGTGGCTGCATACATTTGTAACATTTGTGTATAGTACATTAGTTTCTCTGTGTGGAAATAGTTCCCCATTTGTTTACAACCAGTTACAATAGTCCTCTCTGATTAATTCGACTTTATATTTCTTATTTTAATCTGTACAGAATAGGAATGCTGTATAATCCTTAAAGCGATTGTAAAATAATTGACCCATGTCTTTCCAAAATTGTATTTCTTCTGTGGAACACAATGGAAGATGTTGGCCAGGATGACTTCCTGAGTGACCATTCACTTTCAACACTTCATACAATGAAAATGAATGTGAAAGTTAGGCTATATGGGTGTCCAATCCTTTTGTCTTCCATAAAGGAAGAAAGGACGAATGGGCTGACTAAATATTCTCATGAAGCTTGTAACACGCGTTACATAAAAATGATTACAAGGATGGGCATGAAATGTACAGTGACAAGCATGGGCTACTCTCTGGAGGAGGAGAGCATCCGCTGTGGCAGAGTTTGGAGCGATGCGTAATAGAGTCGCTGTCCTGGGTGCTGAATGGCGTGCAGAAGTTACCTGTCCTGGAGGACACTCAAGCTATTTTGCCGGTGCCTGTTTTAGAAAACTCATCTCACCTCAAACGAGCTCGGCACGTGTATGTCTGCCGTAGCCTTGCAGACTGCATTTGCTGCATATGCATCAATAGTTTCCTACATTCACCCTGCTTTCTTTGTTCCCGGTACCAATAAGAAATGTCCTTGACACGGATTTCGCCGCTAAACTGCTGGCACTGCACACAGCAGCAGTGGTTCAGCTCATGACCATGATGGAGATGCGTTTCGTGTCATAAGATGTGAGATGGAATGACATGAGTGGTCGCAAGAAGTCGCATATAAGCTCTCACAAACAAGTTAGCACAAATGCGTGGAGTGGGAGCGCATAGTACCGCAGACACGGAAGATGTGCTCACCAGCGCCAGCGGCCAATGAGAGCGTTTTTCATCGCTCAAGTGAGAGCATGCACAGCTAAATGTCTCACCGCTGGTGGTTGTGGTCGGCTCCGATCGTTGTCCACAGAAACACTGCAGCATATGCGCTCCTTTCTTCAGGAAGAGCCTCAGAATCCTCATTGATTTGAGTTGGTGTGGGTCCCTCGTCAATCCACGCAAACGAGCACAGGATCACAACAGAGGGTGACTGTAGTGTTAGCCCCTCGAGTACAGTGCAGCTTCTGTGTTCGGAGCATCAAAAACAGCAGAGGGCAAAGGAAGACAGTCTCGTGCACATCTTGAGTGCATCCTGCTGCTTCTTGTCCGGTAGACTAGTGAGTTCTCGCTTTAGCATATTTAGCTCAGATGCAGGCTGCGCAAGGACGATAGGGTAATGTGCACATGTCTCGGTCTTTAATAGAAGATGTGAAATGGGAGCCCCGTGCACGCGAAAGTTCAGCTGCAGGGATGGCTGACAGAACGGCCGCTGATGAGGTAATGCGCGCGATGCATGTTGGCGATACGGGGCAACCGGCGGCATAGATAGTTGGGTTAAAACACCAATTGTTTCGTGTCCACGGGGAGCCGAAGAGAGGCGTATAACCTACGTCAGATGCAGCCTACATTTAAAGACAAAGATTTTTTTAGCGCATGGTCAAGAAGTTTCGCACCTGCCTTGAGCGGGTCTGTGCGCTAGAGGACGCTGTAGGCCAACGTGTGCTTGCGTGTGTGTGTGTGTGTGTGTGTGTGTGTGTGTGTGGCAGAGAAGGCGGGGGGGGGGGGGGGGGGGGTTAGCTTAGGTGATTATCAAAGGCCAGGATGGCTGTTTTGGGCTGTTTTATTTTTTTGTTTGATGGCCAGATTTAATATTCTTGCAGATGGTGTGTCAATCCTTACCGTTTTAAAATTACTTTTAGTAAACAGTAAACAGGTTTGTAGGTGTTGAACTGTTGAACCTATATATATATATAATCATTTTAAAAAATGATTTATGGGGATATTTGTCCAGGTTTCTGTGCTGAATAGAAATACATAGAGGAATGAGGAATGAGTTACAGAATAAAATGGAATTTTTTAGAATCCTTCCTCTAAAACTTAAAAGAATTCCTTCCATTAATTCCAATAAAAAATTGAAAAACATAGCATATATGTCATACATTCTTTGTTCTATTCACAGCCACCCTATACAAACACCATGTCCAACTTGTACATTAGAGATTAATAGATACAGTTAACGAAACATTTAAACAAAGTATTTCAAGTATAAACTTAAATAACTTTCTTACAGACAGTTTGTTTCAAACTAGATGTTTCTGATTTGTTTTTGAGTCTAGAGTTTCTAATGACTGACATAATGTGCTAAAAAAAAACAAGCAAGTAAGAGAAATAAACTGCTTGGCTGCATGACAGCTGCAGTAGAGTTGTGTCTTCTCTCTGCAGCAGAATAACTGAATCATTTCATTGCCAAAGCCAGGAAGATAGACAAGGGTTAAGAATAGACAACAGGATTAGATAAGGTGAGAAGAGAAGAGAAGAGAAGAGAAGAGAAGAGAAGAGAAGAGAAGAGAAGAGAAGAGAAGAGAAGAGAAGAGAAGAGAAGAGAAGAGAAGAGAAGAGAAGAGAAGAGAAGAGAAGAGAAGAGAAGAGAAGAGAAGAGCATAAAGGACAGGCAGATCAGCATAGATTCTCATTTTGCTATTGAGAGGATAATTTCCTGCTAACAGGGCAAAGTTTCACCTGACCATGCCTCTATCTTCCACATTGATTGTTAAGGACAGTCTCTTTGCTATGAGGCCTTACAAATGTGAATCAAAACATTTGTGGATGACTTTAAA
Source organism: Pseudorasbora parva (assembly GCF_024679245.1). Taxonomy (NCBI): domain Eukaryota; kingdom Metazoa; phylum Chordata; class Actinopteri; order Cypriniformes; family Gobionidae; genus Pseudorasbora; species Pseudorasbora parva. The sequence continues at coordinate 24,145,611 of NC_090180.1, read as the reverse complement.
ACAAAATGTATAACTATATAAGTACAATAAATATAATTATATTAAAGGGTTAGTTCACCCCAAAATTAAAATTATGTAGTTCATTACACACCCTCGTACCACAACTACAACTTTGATGCTTCAAAAAGTTCATAAAGAGATTTAAAAAAAAAAAAAAAAAAAAAAACAACAACAACAACAACAACAACAAAAAATGATTTGAGGGTTTGTTTGTTTTTTAATTTAGCAAAAAGACACTTAAATACTTTATATGATGAACAGATTGAATTTAGGCTTTTTTACATAAACATTCATCATTTCACACATCAGTTGTGGCAAACAGAAGCTCAAGCATGTTCTTACGTCACTATTTTTCTGACAACTTTTCACTTCCATTTTTTACACAAATATCTGTACTTTGTACTTCTTACATTTTCAAACCTGGCTGGTTAGTCTTTTTTTATTTTATTAACAATATTATTTATTGTCACTGTGCGCCTTTTTAAACCTAATGTAATACAGAAAACCCTCCCCCTCCCCCCATTGCTGTATAATTTCCTAGCTATCATGCACCACAGACGTAGGGTAGTCTACGAAGCTACTACAGACGGAGCAAGACAGAAAGCAAAAAGAAGAATGGCTAACATTATGGATGAGATAGTGGGAGTTAGCGATGTTTGAAAGGTTCAAAATTTTCAGTGTCAAAAAGTAGTCCTGCACTGCAAAAGCACATACAGGTAAATGTATAATTGTAAGGTTAGCTGGGTGCATAATGTTAATTTTAAAGGAATTGTAATTATGTTAGTTTAATTACTTTTCTATGTCTTGTGTGTGTCTGTTTTTTAAATGTCTTGTCACTTCTAGAGAGATGAAGGCCCCTCATCAAAGCAAATTATGTTGTATGGAAACCAAGAGGATCTCTGATCTCTGAGTTAATGAAGCTATTGTCAACTTTATCATTCAGGGTCTACATCTGTGTTGTTGAGCAGGAGGGTTTTAAACCCCTTTTGACCTCTATGTGCTGGTTGTTCAGCCTGGATATATTCATTAGCTTACGAAATTTGAATGTTGTATTACAGTTTTTCTCAGTCGCTTTGGTACATTTCTTGAATCAAACTCACAATTTGCAAAACAGTAAGTGAATTCCTCTAAATAAACAATTTGTACAAATAGCAAAACACCATGGATATCCTGCAAAAGCCACTCTTTTACTCAAAATCCTTAGTTCATCTCTCAAAAGTAAATATCTGTGTCAATGAACATGCTAGTGCCATCAGAATGGCAAGTCCTTGTGTCATTGTGTACGGATAAGACAGTCAAATTGTTTAGTCATGTTGTCAATATAACAGTTTACTCTGGAGGGATGTTCTGATGGAAACTATGACTACAGTTTTGATGACAATTATTGTCAATTGTAAGTTACATATTAGTGTATGTGTGAGTGTAATTGCAAGAGAATGAAAAAGATTCAAATTTACACGCTTACTGTTTGTACTGTATTTTATTGACAGAACATATCATTGAGATACAAAAAGGAAAAGACAGCACTGAATAGCACACACAAAAAAAAAACTAAAGAAGAAATTTGAACATAGTAAAAACTGTACATGCGGTGCTGTAGAAATATATATATATAGGCTATATGGGTATATATATAGTGACACGATGTGAGAATTGAACAGGTAGTTTTGAGAATTTCAATTCTGATCTGAGAAATGTACCAAAGCGACTGAGAAAAACTGTAATATATTAATATGATGTAAGGTCCAGTTACCAGTGTGATGCTACAAGAGGTAGTAATGGCTATTTTTTAAGTATATGTCAGAACCCATACTTTTGTTTAACTTGAGTGAAAAGGTGTAGTCAGTACTTTAACTTTTACCAGTCTTTTTAAACATGAGTATTTATACTTCTACTTGAGAGAAGGATGTGTGTCTTTTTGAAATATCTGAGCTTGATGTGCATGAACCATCGAGGTTCATTCTATTGTTATACATCACACTTGAGTTTCTGCAAGAGCCAGAGGTTCATTCTCATGTTACACAGCATGCTTAAGCTTCCTCAAAAACCAGAGGTTTATACTCATGTTACACAGCATGTTTGAGCTTCCTCAAAAACCAGAGGTTTATTCTCATGTTACACAGCATGTTTGAGCTTCTACAAGAACCAATAAGGTTCATTATCGTGTGTTACACAGAACATTTGAGCTTCAGCAAGAACCAATGAAGTTCATTCTCGTGTTGCGCAGCACGTTTGAGCTTCTGCAAGAATCAGTGAGGTTAATTCTCATGTGTTATGCACAACGTTTCAGTTTCCACAAGGACCAGTGAGATTTATACTTGTTATGAAGCACATGAGCTTCACCAAGAACCACTGAGGTTCATTCTCATGTTACGCAGCATGTTTGAGCTTCACCAAGAACCAATGAGGTTCATTCTTTTGTCACGCAGCATGTTTGAGATTCCACAAGAACCAATAAGGTTCATTCTCATGTTACGCAGCACATTTGATCTTCTGCAAGAACCAATAAGGATAATTTGTGTGTGTTACGCAGAATTTTTGAGCTTCCACAAGAACCAATGAGGTTCATTATCGTATTATGCAGCATATTTGAGCTTCAGCAAGAACCAATGAGGTCCATTCTCGTGTTATGCAGCACATTTGAGCTTCAGCAAGAAACAATAAGGTCCATTCTCATGTGACACATGTTTGAGCATCCACAAGAACCAGTGAGGTTCATTCTCATGTTACCCAGCACATTTGAGATTCAGCAAAAAGCAATGATGTTCAGTCTTCTGTATTCCGCAGCATGTTTGAGCTTTAACAAGAACCAATGTGGTTAATTCTTGTCAAGCAGGTTCGGATGAGCTTCTGTTTATGTTTGCTGATCAATGTTTAAATCTGACTAAAAGCCTAAATTTAATTTAATAAAGTGATCAAGTCTCTTCAGAAAATTTGAACATAAACTACCTGATTCATATGGATTAGTTTTACAATCTCTTTATGAACTTTTTGAAGCTTCAAAGATAGTTCCTTTGTGATAGTCATTTTTGTTCTGAAGATGAATGAAAGTCTTATGGTTTGGAACAACATGAGAGAGAGTAATTAACAACATCATTTTAAGTAGACTTTAGATGGATGGATGGATGGATGGATGGATGGATGGATGGATGGATGGATGGATGGATGGATGGATGGATGGATGGATGGATAGATAGATAGATAGATAGATAGATAGATAGATAGATAGATAGATAGATAGATAGATAGATAGATAGATAGATAGATAGATAGATAGATAGATAGATAGATAGATAGATAGATAAACAAAATGATGGATAGGGAAGCAAGATGGCAGCAAGGCAGCAAGATGGAGAGGAAGTGTGCACATTTTTATGAAAAAAAATATGGACCAACAGAAAATAAGTGTTGGTCAGCAGAAAGATGTCAGGCGTAGTGAAGGTAAGAAAACAGAGCAATAACCTTTACAATGTGAAAGCTTACAACACATTTCTGTCTATGTGTGTCTGTTTTCACAAGGTGTCAGCCAAAGTCGCATCTCTTAGGATTAAAAACAAAAGCTCACAATGTTGAAGTAACATATGTTAACATTGTGAGCTTTTGTTTTTAATCCTAAGATTAAACCTGCCAGTTTAACACCAGTAAACATTCACCATGTGTGTCCATTGAATTTTAAACCTTCTGATATTCCATTTTATTTAACATGAACTGATAGTGGATTACCTTCTCTGCCTTTGCATAAAATACTTAACATTGGTGATGGAGAGAATTCCTTTTATCTTGGAAGCGCTTATGTTATTACGCACATGCTGATCGGCGGCTCAGTGCCACCAAATCCACATCACACACATTCATCTCTCCCTAAAAGTGGACAACCAGCACTTTTTAAAGGAGCAGCTGGCCCAGCCCTTAGTTGACAGAAATAAATTCTCACAAAAAGCCAAACAAGCTCTTGTTCAAATGTATGAAATAGTACGCTATGAAATAAAAAAAAAGTCACCGTTTTCAACTACAGTTAATTCAAGCAACAAAACAGTGAGGTTTTGTGCCTTGCGTGGATATGGTGTTTACAGGATTTTTATTTGCTCAGCATCTGCACCCGCTGTATCTTGGCACACACTCTCAACGCTAATGTTCATGTGTTATCTGATATACCCACTCAACACCAACTAAATAGCATTAAAAACGATCCCATCCTAACAGAATGTCCACATGTACCGGATCTTTTGCAGTTCGCTAAGCTTTTAAGTCCGAATACTGCATTGAGCTCAGCACACTTCCGCAGTCCACTTTTCCCCAACATCCCTAAAGCGCATTCACTCTATCCCGGCATGATAATAAACACGTCCATGACTCTGGAAGTTTCTTACCTTTATCTCCTTTATCCATGTCTCTCTGTGTTTTGTCAGAATCTCTCGTGGTTGTAGTTCTAGTTGCAGGATGCGTCTATGCTTCTCGTAAAGGGCAGATACAAGGTGCTGAATCGCTGTAGTCGAGCCGCACAGAGCAGTCGTTACAGAGCGCTATTGATGAATTGAGAGAGTTTGTATCCCGGACATACAGGGCGGGAGTGTACTGTACTCGTGCAGGAATGTGTGTTCAACAAAGAAAGGGAGAGATAGTGGGCACTGAATTGCTGTCAACAGAAATGTTCACTTTCTGTAGAGCTGAAGACCCTTTGCTTGTGTGGCTGCCAAGAATGAATAATCACAATCACAGGCACAACCATTGCTTCTGTAAATAATTACATTGAAAAAACTGAATACAACCAAACATATATTTGAATATTCAGAGTTTAAAATTTAGGAATTAGCAATGGAAGTTTAATTGGAAATCAAATAAAATAATCAGTCATGCACATTTTGACATAAAACATTCGTCATTTGACAAATTATGCATATATTTGCCTCAATAAACGTATTTATTTAAACTATAGCAGTACTGTAAACTAATGCAATTGATATCAATAGATGATCAACATTGAAATTTGAATTAATTTAAATGGATTATATTATACATTGAGATATTAATTCATACCATTTTAAATCTTTACAATCAAATTATAGAATTGTGCATCATCGTTTTTCTGTCCTGCAAAATATGTTGCACTTGCTCTATTCATTGAACATTCATATTTTCTCTTTATGTATTAGAATGCTATACAATTGTAATGATCTCATTGATCAAACGGCAAAGAACGGCAACATCAGCAGTATAAAGGGACAGGGGAATAACGGCTTATGTTACCCTCGCTGTTAAAAAAAGAACTATGCTGCTATAAGATAGTTCAGTGTTCTGTTCTAATATCAGAGGTACAGAGTCATGTCAAACACAAAGGACAGTTGTAATGACCTCAAAAAGATTTTTTATATATACAGGATCTTTGGGTACATAATGCATTAATAGTACATTGTGTGGATATCAGCATTGTGTGAATATATGTCTATTTGTGCTGTAGATGTATGAAATCGTTCATCACCAGGAACTGGGATGTTTTGGTTATGTGGAAAGGAGCGAGCTGGGATATTATGTCACAGAATGTGCTGACTCAGCGTGTCTGTGGAGTTTACTGTGTCTGTGAATGTCAGTATGAAAGTAAATTACAGTGCAGAGAACGTTGTGGTGTCCAGTGGTGACAACTGTGATGTAAAACTATCAAAATCAGCTCATTTATTGGAACCTAAAGCCTTTGCACTTTGAATGTATCTGCAGTGTATATGTCAAGTTCAATGGAAAATTCATAAGTAATGAAACCAAAAATAACTTTTTACTAAATAATAAGAGACTAGACAAAGTTTTGGAGATTTGGGTAGATAACAAAGCTTCTTTCCACTGCATATGTCCAATAGTCCTAATTAATAGTACATACACCATACAGCGTAACACCATTATATCTGCTTATATATAAATTGATACATTCATATCTTTCATTATGCATATCATTCCCTCCTGTGCTCAAACGTGCTTTTGTCTAAATATATCATATGATTTCAAATATTTACGTATTATTTTCATATGCCATCCTTTCTACAATAACAATTTTAAAGGACTGACGTTAACCAAGCAAACAAAGTTCCAAGCCAACACAGCTTTGTAAAACAGTGTGCAATTCTTTATTTACTGGAGGAACAACACAGGTAAGCTAGATTTGTTTTAGGTACAGTACAAACTACACGATTGACGTCCTACTCTGTATTTTTGTTTTGTTTTGAGATACCATAAAAGAGATGGTTCACCCCAAAATTAAGATTATTTCCTCACCCAAGTTGATCTTCAACCATTTATTTGTTCTGCTGAACACAAAGGAATATATTTTGAAGAATGTTTGCATCCAGACAAAAGTTGTGTGACACTAATCCCATCCCATGTGATCAACTATCCCTAATAACTGGTAAGTGAGCTGATACTGGAAGCAGAAGTCAAGTACCCCAACTTTAGACAACTCTGCATTGTTATGCTTGAACATTTTTATCAATACAAGAAACTTACTCTAACTGGGCATAAATGTACATTCTTTTAATTGCACTTAGGGAATATGATTTCAATCGCCTATATATAGAAAAGGTTTGGCTTCCATTGATATATTTTTCAGTTGTTCCCTCTAAATAAATAACAAGGTATGTAAATTGTCCACAAACATAAAGAAGTGATATACGGAAATGGAAATGTGTCGTCTTAGTCAGAACTGATGAAAAACATGAAAGTAATGTCTGATTCTATTATTTGTTACAACAGACTTTTCATCAGAATAACAATACCACCTAGAGGACATATGCTATATTTTCATATGCTATGTAAATCTTTGTCCAAAATGTGCTAGACTTACACAGGTCTTCTTCTCAGAGTCACAATGATATGAAATCCCCTATATGAAGGTGCAAATAGTTGGGATTTCCCACTAAGTAAGGCCAGTCTTATAGAACTTTTGCAGTACATTTCCTCTAAAAGAACCTCTCCAGTCTGATGTAAGCAGGCACAAGGACACAGCTCCAGTTTCTGGACAGTGTCATGCACACCCCTCAGGTTAACCCATCAGAGCAGTGAAAATAGACCTTAGTTTTCAGAAGAACTTGTCATCAATACGAAAGTGAGGGCGGGTGACATCATCAGGGTTGATGAACACAGAGATGGACTTGCCTGGATTCTCAGTCACCAACTGCTGTAGCTTCTTGGCCAAGCGGTCATCTGGCTGCTGATGATCAACTGAGGAAGGATCCGCCAATGGAGAGGACAGTCCTGAGGAACTCCCGCGACGCTGCATCTCCTGCGTAAGTCTGTTGGCCGCCTTGGCTTGTTCGATGATGGAGCGCAGGTGTTCGGCTGGATCCGAGCGTACCAGTGCAAGCTTACGTGCTTGAAATATTGTGGTCTCGTCACACAGGTGCTCCAACATGTTACACTGTGGAATGAAATAGTTAGGGCAGGTCTTGTTGACAAGGCAGTGCTGCAGGTCATCAATGAGACCTAACAGGAAGTGTGCAGCATAGTCTTCCTGTGACAAATAGCTTGCAGGTAGTCGGTCACAGGCCCACAACATGATGCTTCGTAAGTAGTAGGGACTGATAGCTGTGGGTTGGGCCAGCAGCTTAACAACAATCGCTTTGCATGCCTGGTAAGCTTGCATGAGGCCTGATGAGATGCACTTTTTTAACTGAACTTCACTGCGGGCGAATGAGAGACGCCACTCATTTTCCTGGCAACCAGAGGCTGAGCAGGCAGGCAGAAGATAAAAGCCACTGATAACTTCCTCTTCTGTGATTTTGCCATCCCAGAAGTGGTTCTCCATCAACCAGCTCTGAGCAACCGCTGGCCAGCCTTTGAAAGACACCACAGGAATAATGTCATAAAGCATGCGGCTGCTGCCCACACCTAAAACCATAGACAGCAGCGTGCTGTGACGCTCAACCCGCTCCACCCTCGGGGTGCCCCTTTGTGGCTTGCGCTGTAACTCTGCAAGAACCAGTCCAACAGCTTCTTGGAACCAGTCGGCTACCAGTGTGGGTGAGAAGAAGAAGTTGGTGGTGCCGTTTAGATGGTCAGTAAGTGTGCAGCAGTCCCGCCAACGGTTTATAGTACCCTCGTCAAAAAGTCGTAAGCTGAGCCAAGAATGGCCCAGTGCTGAGTGGCGCATGTCCAGTGTGACAGGCTGGTTCCGGTCATGCAGCTTAAGTGCAGGAACCAACAGGGTGAAGGCCATGTCATAGTCAGAGCCACGGTTATAGATGCCAAGCTCATCCAAATCCATGTCCACCACACCTTCTCGCACACCACCGGATAACAATAGGTACTCATTTGCGACAGGCAACTTTTGGTCCAGCTTTTGCACCATGCCTGAAACAGACAAAACAGAGTACTGTAAAATATACAAAGAGTATTATAGCTGATAACTGTACAAGTGAACTATTTCTTTCAAAAACAAAAGTACCTATAATTCCTCTTAATCCAGCTTTTCTATTGCTATTACTTTGCTTGTGATTTTTTTCATTTGTACTTTGGATAAAAGTGTTGGGTAAATGAATAAATGTAAATGTATTACAATATAGCCTTTTCACTTTCGAGGGAACTCACGCTGTCGGTCCAATGACAAACGGGATGCCACCTGGGAACGGGTGATATCATGACCAGGAAGCATAAAAGCACATGTGGAATGAGCGGTGTTAGCTTTTGTGCCTCAGCAAGTGCTCTGTGTTGAAAAAAGTCTTATTTAGTGTTGTCTGTCCCGATATTGTAACAGAATCATAAGACAAGTTATTATGGTGAACAAACAAACATTTAAGTGATGCGTTCCTCCCTACTAGGGATGGGCAACAGTGATCAAGTACTCGAGTACTCGAACGTGACAGCGACGATCGATCATGAAAACGATGATCGTCCTGACTTTAAAAAAATATATTTGTATATTTCTCGGATTGGTTATTGCAGCATGTTATCTGTATCTGATTAATCTCATACAGGACATCGTTTGGTTAAGGGGGGGGGGGGGGGGGGGGGGAATGCTGTTTCATGCATACTGATCTTTTTACACTTTTAAAGACATGGAATCCCATACTAAACATGGACAAAGTTTCAAAAGTTAAGGTGGACGTTTGATGGGAGTATTTCTTTGTCAAAAATACTACTTCCGGTTAGTCATAAGTTTCGGCAAGTTTTTTGCGATCATGCGTCCACTTGACGTAAATGGGGGCGGAATTTCCTTGTATGGGCCTTACGGACAATTCTACCGGAAGAGCGTGAGAGAGAGAGAGGGAGAGAGCGAAAGTAACAGGCTACGCCCATCAAAGCGCTGGCTTGTAGGATGCGCTGCACAGGTGATGTGCACAATTAACAATGTCACCAAAAAAGTGCGTTTTTGGTTGCCAGACCAAGACAGTCCTGCACAGATTCCCCCAAAACCCCGCGGTAAGGCAACAGTGGATGGAATTTGCTTTTCCAGATCAGCAACTGAGTTGCGCGAATGTTTATATCTGTTCCCTGCATTTCGGTGCCGACTGTTTCATAAACAAGGCCCAGCTCGACGCCGGATTTTCCGATCGCCTAATGCTGAAGGATGGAGCAGTCCCAACGATAAAGGTCCCAACGTTAGAACCGCAGGCTGTGAGTAAGACTGATTCAAATGTCTGTGTTTTTGCCTATGCTCATCAAGTAGCCCAAACATGATTACGTATAGTTAATTGATCAATGGAGCATGCGATGTGTAGTGCGTGTACATTTGTTTAGCTGGCCACTATATGTGTAACTTTATGTTTGTGTATTGTAAAAGCACTCCAAACAACAATACACAAAGAGTGGGGAAATATGTTGAACTAAATAAGCGCGCTTCTTCATTCAAATGCGCTACTATTCCGTGTCTTTCTATGTAAACACTAACTTAGCCTGCCGTGCAAAACCAGTCCGCTTACTAACGTTACAATTGTCTACACAAACCACGTGTAAACACACACACACACACGTGCACAACTGCACTTCCCACATGTACACCTTCAAAGACAAAAATACAACGATATAATTCAAGTATAAATATGTAAATAACACAAGTCGCTAAGCATATTATATAGTTAGTGTATAACTTGTACCACATAGAGACGTCCTGCTCTAGTCGTTTTTTGCTGCTGCTCTTGTTCAACTGCAGCCTCTGGGTCTGATTCCGGATCATAGATGTATGGCTGTATCTGATTAAAAGCCATATTTTTATTTTGAATAAAGTTTTTTTCCTGCTGTTAGGGATGACACAGCTTTACGACGCACTCAACACAATAGCAGCGGCGCGCACACGTCATTATTTAGCTCCGCTCACACGATACGCCCCCACCCGCTCGCCTTTTTTCGGAAAGACTCGGAACAGCGCATCTTTCTTATATAATTATAAAAAAAAATAAAGACTTTTCGGAGATATGCAGGATGCAATGCTACTCTATAGGTACTCAAGATTGACATGACACTGACTGAAACTGAGTGTTTCACCCCCCCTTTAAGTTTAATAACCAGCTAGCAAAGTGCTGCTGTTATTTCGGCTGGTGTTCATTCTCTTCAGCTTCAGCTCAAATGCGAACAGCCCGACATTATCAACTCTGGGTTATTTGAGACGGTCATATTATTTTTAGATAGGCTATTTCTTTTTCAAAATTATTGATGATATTAATAATGCAGCAATGTTACTCATTTTTTTAACAGTCGATCTGAGTTGTTTCTCATGGATTTTAAAATGCGCAGTGATGCTGTACTCACTTTGATCATGAAAAAATTTAATGATGTGCAGCGCCAATCTGTCATGTAGGCTACATAAAATTATAATAAGGACACGATTATAGTGTTGTAAATGATCTGTGGTTTCGTTGCCCATGTATTAGCGTTGTTAAGCGAAGAGCGCATTCAAAATAAGTTTCGTTTTCAAGCCTGTAAAACATATGGCCAAGTTCACATGCGCATTTGCGTCCTTTTGGGCAGATGTAAATTGTAATAGGCATACATCTTATTAATCTCATAAAGGATGCGTTTGATTGAGTTTATTAATTCTCTAGCAAAGCTCTGCAGGGTGGTGTATTTACGGTTTCAGCTCAAATTCAATGCCCGATCAATATCATTGACTGGGTTATTTGAGATGGTTTCTTTTTCAAAGACATTTATGCATCATAATCTAGCAGTTATTTTTTTATAGTCAGATGTTCATATTTGCATAGACATCTCATGTTTTTGTCAGCATACATTTTCGTAACTCCATGACGGAGACACCCCGCAAAAGCCCCGCCCACGGCTAATCGATTAATAGTTTTTGAGAACTGTCAATGATCGAAACGAAAAATTGACAAAAATGCCCATCCCTACTCCCTACCCTCGCTTTATTACGGGTGGGGATACACACAGTAAGTGTGTTATTTGTTTGAGAGCAGAGCAGCTGCTCAATCAGCTCTCGAGGGCGCTCATAGTGAAGACTGCGAAAGACTAGCACTTCGCACACTGCACTCCCACCTGTCTGTGTTCAGGCTCGCGGTTCTGGCCCCACTGCTGCCGAGGGATCCAGTGCTCTTTCGCTGGGATCGAAAGTCTGTGCCATGGTATTCATCGTTCCACAACACACCTTCCACCACTTTTCTGGGTGTAATGTGGGATTCATGGATGATGCAGGACCATATATCGCCTGTCACTGCTATCCTCACAGCCGTGAATGGGATAAAACTAGTCTTGTTTCTCACTAGCAAACAGTTTTAGAGACTGTTGGGTCTGATGGCAGCTGGATCCAACGTGATACCTTTTGGCCTGCGAGACATGAGATCTCTGCAGTGGTGGCTCAAGACTAAGGGGTTTTCCAGTGGGACAACCCACTCCACATGATCATGGTTATGCACAGGTACCTTTGTACCTTAGTGATGTGGAGGAAACCTTGGCTTTAGTAGCAATGTTTAAGCTATCCCAAATATGGTTCTCAGACGTTGTGTCCCTCCTCAACAGCTCTCTCCTGGAGATTCTGGTCAGGAGGGACCATCTGTCTTAGGCAGGGGCAGGGGGCATAATCTTTCAACCCGCCCAGAATTATGGAGGCTATGGATTTGGCCATTGTGCTAAAAGGTCTATCCACGGTTTCCTTTGAGCCTATTGAGAATTTTTGTGATACCACTCTCTATAAAGTCTCAAGAGAATCCAGGTAATTTTCCGGAATATGGAAACATGGTTTGTAAAATAAGCAACATTATTAGCTCTTTGATAAAGTAGTCAAACAAAATGCTAATCATGCTAATTACCAGAATCTGTCCGACATTTTAGAGAGCGTTACATAAAACACATTGTACACAGTGTACCATCCTGATACATCAACTTGTATACGAGTTGACCGAGTAGATCTCTGAACAGAGTGGAGATGGGGTTAATTTGCATAATCATGAATCCACATACTGTATATTAAATGAAGCAAGGGTGTAAAGTTACATTCAAGCTATTTTAAGGCATGAATGAAAAAAAATCACAGGAAAAACTTTAAATATATAATTTTGGTAATCGAAGATTTTTAGAGTATTAAGGGATATTGACTACAAGGTGACTTGAATGGAGGGACTAATGATAATGAATTAAAGTTTCTTGTAGTGTAACTGTCATTTGTTGTCTTGTGGATGCATTTGTGTCTATAAAATACCATAAAAATTATCAGTTTTTTGATTATTACTAATGTTTAAGAGGTCTCATGATTGTTCAATGAATGTGAACAAGCACTTCAAGCTCTTCATGCACATTTCTTATACATAGAAAGCTACTGCACACGTCCTGTCCCATGACCAAAAACTCTTCCACTTCCCTGAAGACAGCAGAGCACTTTCTTTTGGCGTCTATTTCCAGTGGATCAATAAGAGGACCTGCAAATGGACACCAGCACTAGGTAAAAGCATCAGGGAGGAAGAGGAGAACATTTGCATTGGTTCACATTCTATTGTGTCTATACATGGCTTTTAGGGCGCGGTTTAATGTTCTCAAGCATGTCTAATTGTTTTTAAGCATCCAGGCTCACACAAGCTTAGCTTTTATCTGTCCCCTTTGAGGATGGGGATACACTCAAATATTTATAGCTGTTCCCTGAATGGTGCAGTTTGACTCACCATCCTTTCAGTCACTCACTATGGTAAAGTTGTTTACCTTTTTTGCCACTTACTGTATATTTTTAATATCTCCTAACACTTCTTATGACAATTTCCATACAAAAAGTAGGGCAGTATAGTTTCCACAGAATGTTTTCACATATCTACTGCTGAGAGCTATGCTCACTTAAAGGCAAAAGGGGGTCCAATCCAGTACTAGCAAGATATAAAGTGGACAGTCAGTATATATATATATATAAACCTGCTATCTGGCTGGCTAAACACTAAATCTAAGCCTTGCTCATCTCTGTAGAGGAATCTTGAACCTGCATGTAGGTCTATAACCATAAACTGCTCTTTCAAGTCGTAATTTTGGTTCTTCTCAGGCATTAAAAATGTTGGTAAGAGTTTGTGTTTTGGATCATTTTCTTGCTGCATTATCCAAGTAAAAATCAGCTCATGCACTGACATTCTCCTAAAGAAGTGTCTGGTTTATAGGATTATAAATGCTTCCTTCAATGATAACAAGTCATATTTAGAAACACATCCCCATATAATCAAACTGTTGCCAGCGTGCTTCACTATAAGATATAGTGGAACTTTTTGGGATTTTTTTTATGGGATTTTTTTAAAGAAATTTATTATTTTAATGGTTTCCAGATTATGGGGCCAAGGTGCTTGATGTGTTCTTAGATGGAGGGAGGGAGCTGAGCCAGGGAAGTTTTACAATACAGCTTCAAAATATTCTTAACACAGTTGAACGTCTCGGGTTATGACTATAACCCTTGTTCCCTGAGAGGGAACGAGACACTGCATCATCGTGACGACACTCTGGGGAACGCCCCCAGTGTGAGGCATCTGAAACATAAATGAAATCTGTCACCGATCCTGATTGGTGCTGATTGGTGCCTGATTGGTCACGACATAGTATGTGACGGCATATGCGGAAGCTATAAGAGAACGCCGGCACATAGTAGAGTTAGCTTTTGCGATGAAGCAGGCGCTCTACGTGAGAAGGTGTGGCAATGAGACGCAGTGTCTCGTTCCCTCTCAGGGAACAAGGGTCATAGTCATAACCCGAGACGTTCCCTATATCTAGGGAACTCGCACTGCGTCGTCGTGACGACACTCTGGGGAACGAATACCCACTATGCCACACCGAATCACGCCCCTCCTAGTGTGAAGCTGGCCCCCAGGCACACTTAGAATGCAAGCACCCTGGTGCCAGGCCTTGCAGGGAGATCCAGCCTGTAATCGATATTCTCCACTGCACAGACCTCTCAAAATAAACTCTCAGAGCTCTGACTGGACAGAGCAAGTGAAGTCTGACTTACTCTACCATCATGTGAGGCGGAGGATGAAAAGCCTGAAAAAACCCTGACCGCATCCCCAAGGATGGAAAATGGGTGTAAAATAGCCTTCACCCTGCCAGGGGCAAACTCCAGGCAAGTTGGCATTACTGCCAAGGCCTGGAGATCGCCCACTCTCCTCAGAGAAGTGATGGTGAGGAGAAAGGCCACCTTAAGGGTAAGGTTTCTCGCCTCAGCTGACTCCAATGGCTCAAAGGGGGCCTCAGCCAACCCTTCAAGAACCACTGCCAGATCCCAGGCTGGGACCCTGGAATGAGCCGCAGGCCTCAACCTCCGAGCCCCACGGAGGTGCACCAATGGTGCACAACCAATGGTGACTACCCAGAGGTCCAGAGTTTATAAGTGAGTGGCAAGCCCCAATGGTAGCCACATACACCTTCAGAGTGGATGGGGTTAGGCCGGTGGAGAAAGGGTCCTGGAGGAACTCCAGCACTGAAGCCACAGTGCAGTTGACTGGGTCCACCTCCCGTTCTCGACACTAGGTGGGAAAAACATTCCACTTCAGGCTGTACAGTCTCCTCGTAGAAGGCCCCCTAGAGCTGAGATTGGTCTCAACGATACCGGCTGACAAGCCATCCTCTAAGTACTGTGCCCCCTCAAGGGCCAGACCCAGAGGTCACACAACTCCGGCCTGGGGTGGACTTTAGATTGTGCCCCCTGCCTGAGACAGCAGATCCCTCCTCAGAGGGACCTGCCATGGAAGGCCGTCTAGGAGTGCCACAATGTCGGAGAACCAAACTCGGGTCGGCCACCAGGGTGCTACTAAGAGAAGACTGATGCCCTCCCGGCAGACCCCACTCCAGAACTCCCGGGAGCAGAGCCATGCAGATTAATGCCATTTAATTGCTCAGAATGAAATGCCACCATAATCACCCATAAAGTGAACATGGTCTGAATGATTGGCATCAAAGTCAGATAATATTTTAATTTAATTCATTTAAATTTCATTTAATTTAATTCGGCAACGCGAGATCAAGCCCTGCATTATGAAGCGGCGAGCTCTCGTTTACTTCGCTACCTCGATACTGAGCACGTCTACATCCTCGGAATCGGACCGCTCAAGCATCTGGTTCTCCACCCCGGGGGAAAAAGCCACAGCGTGGGTTTCCACACAAGGAAGTTGAACAATGGCTGACTACAGGCAGCCCCCTCGAGAGCTACCAGAGCGCCCTTATTTTATGAATGAAATAGCGTGTTTGTGGCTTTACTCCGACTCAATGCTGTGCACGTCCGATTCCTCGGAATTAAGACTGCTCGAGCATCGGGTTCTCCACCTTGGGGGAAGAAGCCGCAATGCGGGCTTCCACATGGGGAAGGAGAACATCTGAACTGTCAGATGAGGATTGAGAAGGTGCCTCAGCACCCGCTGATCAGTCCTTCTGCGAGCCCACCGATCTACCGCGCTGCCCCAACAGATGCGAGACCGAACTGGGCTTGCGAGCCTGCCAACTTCACAAGATACTTTAGAACAAACAACACCAAATAGACAAACAATTCATACACAGAGCACCTCGCTGAAGGGCACAAAGCTGACTCTACTATGTGCTGGCGTTCTCTTATAGCTTCCGCATATGCCGTCACATACTATGTCATGACGCAGCACCAATCAGGATCGGGTGAAATATTTCATTCATGCTTCAGATGCCTCACGCTGGGGGGCTCCCCAGAGTGTTGTCACGACGACGCAGTGCGAGTTCCCGCGATATAGGGAATAGAGGTCTTCACGGGTCCAAAAATTCGCACCCGAACCCGAAGAGACCCGCAATGTTCAACACAGACCCGACCCGGACCCGTCTATTATTTCAAAAACTGTACCCGGACCCGTGCAGATCCGAAAAATGCCAAAAATATATTACCCGGAACCGACATGGACCCGTCTATTATTTGATAGCTGGAACCGAACCCGCCGGGAAGACACAGACGCGACTGGACCCGATTGTCTCATATTACACAATATAACGTTACTGCTGTTAACAAGTTAATGAACAAGCTGCGATAAATAACTTTGTCTCAGTCAGCCTACCTAACGATATAGCCGTTGTCTCCCTTGTACCTTGATTGTGATGTATTACAATATTCCTCATTAATTGTTCCAAGCATGCTTAATTCACTCATTTCAGCTGTAAAAGTCAAAAATAGACCCGAACCCGTACGGGTCCCGGGTCGGATCCCGGGTCCACGGGTCTCGGGTGCCCCGTGAAGACCTCTAATAGGGAACTCATATAGCTAGCTTTATGCTTTTTGACAGAGCCATTAAAGAACATTTCTATGTATAATTTAAAATTTGAAGGTGTCCTCTCACCCTAACTTTATTCTTCTTTCCATATTATTTCACAGAAATTAATATCTGGTTTAGCAGTATCTCTATAAATAGTGATTAATGCTCCCAACAAGTAAATGTTGCAACAACAGTGGAATAACAGTAGAATGTTTAGTTGTTTAGTTAGTCAAAACTAGCAAAGAGTATATATATATATATATATATATTAGGGCCGGGACTTTAACACATTAATTAAGATTGACTTTAACGCGTTAATTAATTAGGCAAAAAAAATAAAACATTTTACCACACTTATTTTTGCACCGCGGAACGTTTTTCAATGAATGAGTTTTGACGGACCAATTATACTGGAACACCAACTAGCGCTCCGGAGTCACAACAACAACAATTAACAAACCATGTGAACATGAACGAAGCTATGGAACGAAGAAGCTGATGCAGGGACGTGCACAGGGGGGTTGCTCAGGTTGCCCGGGCAACTGTCCATATGCCCTTCTCGACTCACGTTGCCCTTCCGAGGTGGAAAAAAATAAAATAAAAAAATCGTACAATGGATGCAGAATTTCACGTAGGCCTAGATACAAAAAAAAAAAAAAAAAAAAAAAAATTTGCAAAGCCTCATTCACTTCCATATTCGGATACCCGTCCGAAAGTGAAAGTCAAGCAATTGCTTGGGGCCCCGAGCTGGCCTGGGGCCTCAAGACAACGACAGGTTAAGAATAAAATGCAACGACAAACTGTTTGAGAGCCCCTTTCATAGTCAATGCAGTAAAGTGCAATGACACTGTTATCGGAATCCCCCTCAAGGGGGCCCTCTCAGTCGCTGACAGCAGCCACCCAACCACGCGATCTCTGCTGCCGGCAAATACAAAACCTCCTCATGAAGCGGAATTATGCTTTAGGAATCCAGAAAAGAAAAAAGAGAAAAAACAAGATAGTGGTAAGTGATAAATTACACTATATAAAATAACTCTATTTGTACAAAAATGGTGTAATTTTGCAGCAGGTAGGCTAGCAAAAATATGTTTATGTTAGCTAACGTTACCTGTCTGATGGCAAATGCTGCTTGTAACCAACAGTAAGTGCAACTTTTTTTCCAAACGGACGGAATATGGTTACATTGTAATATGTTTTTTAACGGGATAAGGAAGACGCAGATCTGTTCCAGAATAACTGTTTATCGTATTTAATGACCTAAAATTGCCATAGCTTTGTAATAGGTTTTGATGAAAGTGGCATAGCATGCTATAGGCTACTAACTATTTTTATGCTATGCATAAATAACCTGGAATAGTTAATATAGCATTAATTATTATTATAAACATTATTTAACCAGAAAGAGGCAGAGGAACATAATTTTTTTTTCCATAAGTTATCTTAATGTGCTAGTGTCGGGATATACTAAACAGTTTATGTAAATACGATATTATTTTTATAAGTTACCAATGGATCTTGAACAGTTACTTTATTCTGTGTGGAAATTTTTACACTGTTGCATTTTGAAGTACAGTATCAGGACAACCCACATGTTTTACTGTTACTGTTTATTAAATATTTAACAAGGTATTAGTCATCTGTTGCAACTTTATAATAGCCTAACCATCCAGATAATGTTTGATACAGATACAGTTTGCAAACCAACTAGTAACCCTTAACAAATTGTTAGGAATATTTGGTCTGTCTATCTATGTAATGTTTATAGATGTTTTAAAAATGGTTTCTTAAAATTAAAAAAAAAAAATTTAATCATTAACCGTTTATCCGTAGAAGGTTAGCCATGTCCATTTTGCTTGGGGTCCCCAAAATCCTTCTAACCGCCCTGGCTGAGCCTGCATGAGCGGCACTAGAAGGAGATTGTCGCGGTTGTCGAGTGAGACTTAACGTTGTCGGAAAGGTATAACAAACGGACGATCATAAACTGTTGATGGCAGTTAAATTAATATTGTCTTTTTTTATTAGACTATTGATATTGACTGGTTTGAGTTCTTTATTGGTATAGGCAAGGGAAATGGCCTCAAACGCACCATAATGCAGGAAATCACATCTACGAAATAAAAAAAATTCTTGGGGGAGAAACCCCCAGACCCCACTGCAAAAAAATAGCCCCACCTATTATATTTTTCCTGAGCAGAACATAAATACCACTAGGGGGCATTGAAATAATAATGATAATTAAATGAACTTTTTTAGGTCAGAGCAACTGCCCCTCAAAAATCCTGTGCACGTCCCTGAGCTGATGAGACCGCTTTGCTTGGCCCCGTGGATGAGAAATTTTGTTTTAAAAAAACGAAAGAATGGAAGCGTCATCAAGAGCATGGTTGTGAGCAAGCGATACAACAAGGAATTAGCGTATCACCGCAGCACATCGAGCCTCAAATATCACAAATATGCTTTTGCTAATCTTAATGGCAAACATTGCGCTGGTCTGCTGGACTGAAATAAATAAACAATATTTTGTTGATTAAGCTTATGTATTCAGTCATTATTCAATGGTATACTAAAAATACATGTGAAAAATTACTTCTGATTGTTCTCAGGTCAAATATTTGTATGCAATTAAAATGCGATTAATTTCGATTAATTAATTACAAAGCCTCTAATTAATTAGATTTTTTTTTTTTTTTATCGAGTCCCGGCCCTAATATATATATATATATATATATATATATATATATATATATATATATGAATAGTTATAAACTGTAAAAATAAACACTGATGCTTTCAAAATATAACCCCCTTGAGAATTGTATGTTAATTAATACTAAAAAAACAAACACTGGTCAGGCCAATCACATCGTGTATGGAGTCGGTGGGTGTGCTTAACATAATGATGGCAGAGTTGTGACGGTTCTGCATGCTATTTGTAAACAAAGAAGCTGGCGAACAGCGGTCTTACGAATCGGCTTTGGCCGCGACTCTGAAAGACTTCTTGTTAAATTCTGCCTCTACCATCTGAATATCTCAACAGAAATCGAGACTCATCAGGCCAGGCAACACGTCTTCAACTGTCCAATTTTGGTGAGCTTGTGCAAATTGTAGCCTCTTTTTCCTATTTGTAGTGTAGATGAGTGGTACACCGTGGAGTCGTCTACTGTTGTAGCCCATCCGCCTCAAGGTTGTGCGTGTTGTGGCTTCACAAATGCTTTGCTACATACCTCAGTTGTAACGAGTGGTTATTTCAGTCAAAGTTGCTCTTCTATTAGCTTGAATCAGTCGGCTCATTCTCTTATGTCCTCTAGCATCAACAAGGCATTTGTGCCCACAGGACTGCTGATGTTTTTCCCTTTTCACACCATTCTTTGTAAACCTTAGAAATGGTTGTGCGCGAAAATCCCAGTAACTGAGCTGATTGTGAAATACTCAGACCGGCCCATCCAGCATCAACCATCAACCACAGCAACAACCATGCCATGCTCAAAATTGCTAAAATCACCTTTCTTTCCCATTCTGAAATTCAGTTTGGAGTTCAGGAGATTTTCTTGACCAGGACCACACCCCTAAAAGCAGAGGTGGGGGACTCGTGTTACATGACTTGACTCAGACTTAAGTCGCACATTTTAGGACTTGAGACTTGCTTGACAAATAGTAATAAAAGACTCGACTTGACTTTGACTTGACATGCATGACTTGAGACTTGACTCGGACTTGAGTTTAATGACTCGAAATAACTTGTTTTTTGTAAATAAATATGGTTTTTTGAACGCAGCCGAACTTAACCTCATGGACGCAGCAGGCAAGCGGAGAGCGCCGCTAATGGAGACAGTCGGAAATGAAAATGGAATGTGCTGCCTACGCAAAGTTTCCATGGTAATCAGTTACTAATGGATCACACCGCATGCCCATGCTCGCCTCCTACTCGCACTCAGTGTTGCCAGATTGGGCGGGTTCCGGTCACGCTGTATCGATCATTTCAAATCATATCATCATATCAAACAAAAACTCTTCACTATGAAACCGTCAAGTACTGTATGTTGAAATGTGGTATCCGACTTGTGTTGCACAATGATGGATAACTGCATATTTTTCTTGTTGAATAATTAACCAGTTTTGCTGAAGACTAAGTTACTGTGAGCGGTTCGACAGCGTAGCGTGTGTGTGTGTCTGTGGGGGGGGGGGGGGCATGTTTTTGTGACATATGAGGACACAAATGTGTATAATGACATGGGTATGACATAGATATTAAAAGGAGAGGGTGAAATATGAGGACATTGGCCATGTCCCCACTTTTCAAAATGCTTGTAAATCATACAGGATGAGTTTTTTTAGAAAGTAAAAATGCAGAATGTTTCCTGTGATGGGTAGGTTTCGGGGTAGGGGCAGTGTAAGGGGATAGAAAATACGGTTTGTACAGAATAAAAACCAGTGTGTTATAACGGCATATCTGCGGAAGTGTTAGTATCTCGTTCACAGATTGTTTGTTTCTATATTGTTTCTACATAAAAATGTTAACACAATGTAAAGTATTTGCTCTGGCTCTTATTTTTCTCAATAATTTTGCTCAGTTTTTATTCTTCTTGTTGTAAACTGTTGACATTGTACAAGCAAAATGTGACGGTTGGTCAGTGTGTTTGTGATTAGACCCTTTAAAAATGCTGAAATCCAGCCAATTGCACACATGTAAAACATTTTAGTAAAACATGATTTAAGGGAGTAATATTAGCTACATTTTGTCTATTTTTTTATTTATTTTATTTTTCCAGCAATTTCATTTGGGGTCAAAAAGACCCAGATAGCTTATATAAATAACATTTTAAGCCAATTAAGCAAAAATTAAAAATAAATTAAAAATAAAACCATCAGTTAGAATTTGATACGGTCAGGAGTACTTGTGCATACTTCCACAAATCAGTGGTGTATACAGGAGTTTACTAGCCTGACAAGCCAGACCCACATCAAGGTGTTTGGTCTGGAAACTCACCATTGACAGGGATCAATCCGAGGGGCGAGATAAACGGTTGTTTTTCAAACTCCCTCTGCACGCAATTGGATTGCCCTATGTTGAAGAAATTTTTATAATTTATGTTTGAGTTCACACAAGAAGTCAACATCTGTTTCTGCCATAATAAAACACCATAAGACAGTGTCTTTTGAAACCCAGGGGGTAGGGACGGGAACCCTAGTTTGAGAGTTTTCCCTCATCAGAGGTGTCGGCTAATCTAAATTAGATCTAAGACCACTGTTTGTTGCTTTTCATTTAAATGAGTTCTAAGACAGAAGGGGGGCCATGTATGTGTGTGTGTTTCTTACTTTCCCTCTGTAGGTACAGGGACCATTGTGTCCCATGACAAAAGGGTTGGGGGGGAGACATTTGTTTCATCTTTCCTTTTGTTTTTGTAAAACACTGACACGGGTATAAAAGCTTGAACCTTTCTTTGTTTCCCCAGTTCACACTCGACGCAGGCATTGCCTAGTTGATTGTGGATTCATTCTTGCAAGGATTAAATCTTTATAAAGACACGATTGGCTAAAGTTTGTCTCTTATTCAGAAATGCAACGGAGTTAAAATAATTTTGCCTATACATTTGGTGTCAGAAGTGAGGATTCCTTGGATGTGCCTTCCGGACCCTGAGAGCGGACGGTGACCGATCATCCTGGACGTTAGAGTCACAGCCTTACCCCGACTGATTCAGGGAGAAGGGCCGGCTGCTCTAGGGGTCCTGGAGGGTCCAACCACTGGAATTAGAGAAAACGAACCCGGGGTGGCAACGGGACGCTTCTGGTAAGAGACAAACTTAAAAATTTGGGGAAGAATTTTAAATAGAATTTGGTTAAATTGAAATTTTAATTGATAGGGATTAACCATACTGGAAGTCTGAATCTGTGGCAAATGCAACGTGAATTTATGTGTTTTACGGGGTGAAACTGAAATCACGTGGGCGAAAAAGGACTGAGTTGTGTGCGGTCCGGGGACTGAGTTGTGTGCGGTCCGGGGACTGAGTTGTGTGCGGTCCAGGGACTGAGTTGTGTGCGGTCCGGGAACTGAGTTGTGTGCGGTTCCGAAATCGGGCGCTTGAGTAAGCGTCCGTCCCGTCTGGTCTGGGTGAAGGATAAGATCTGTACGGAGACGTCCGACAGATTACTAGCGTGCACGCGAACAGCCACAGACTCAGACTGCCAATATGGTAAAGTCCCAAAGCAAGCTAGCAGAATATGATACACCGGTGTTTTTGTCAAATGGGAAAATTATATGGCCAAAAATGCATGCAAGGTATAGAGAAATTAATTGAATTAATCATGATTTCCAAAAGAGGGAATGCTGTGTTTCACCAGGCTGAAAGTGGTCTGTTGGAGAGAGGAGATTAATCAAAGGGCTGTTGTGGGGGATGTGTGTGAGAAATGCAAACTAACAGTGTTGAATGAAACTGATAGCAGGGAAAGGAAAATGTTGTCTGATCACACAGAAGCCACAGCTGTTTAAAGATCGCTGGTGAGTATGAGATTAAGCAATGGATAACAATTTATGATAACTAAATTAGAGCTAAAAATTTGAATGGCATGATGAGTAACTTGATTAGTCCGAATAAAGATTTTGAGACTAGAGAGCAAATGCTGTAAGCAGCTCTGCTCTGAAGATAGCAATTGAAATAAATAAGCAGAACGTATTAAGAAAATGGCCAGCAATGTTTAAATTATGTTTAGAAAATTATATGGCAACTTAACTGGCTACAAATAAATTGAGAACAAAAGAAATTCAAATTTCTAGGTGTTAATGCTTATTCATGGGTTGAAAAATGGGTGGAATGCCATTAAACCCTGAAGGAAAGATCCCAGTAACTGAGGGATTGTATAATCTGATAACATTAAACCCTGAAGGAAAGATCCCAGTAACTGAGGGAATCTGATAACATTAAACCCTGAAGGAAAGATCCCAGTAACTGAGGGAATCTGATAGCTAAATGTGATTTTTGTTTTGAAAAAGCAGATGAATGATACCATTAATTGCAAGACATTGTATGTTTTATTGGACCAGAGCTCTTCTCTGACTGTCCAAGCGATTGTCGCTTTAGACACCGCCTTACAGACTGGGAACCAGACTGAAATGTCGATTGCTGAATAAAATGTGTGGTCAGCGGGGCATTTTTGCACATAACTGTGTCCACTCACCCATAAGGTGTTGAAAATGTGGCAAAACGAGACCACCAGACTAAATTTTGAAAACGAAACTAAATAAAGAATAAATTAAATAATTATTTTTTGGAAAGAAGGAGTTGTGATAATTTTAATTTTAATTATGAGATAAAATTAAAGACGATAAAATATGTTGCAAAGATACATACATTTTGATGTAGAGGATTTAAAATAAATATGCTCTTGCTCTTCTCACTTTTGCAAAACTTTGATAATGCTTATTTGACTGAAATTGGATTGTTGAAATAACTATAGGTGAGTTAATTTGTTGGAAAACCTAGAAGCTGATGTTTTGGGTTGATTATTTGAAAATATGATCTCAGTCCAAGAATAGAGTTAAAGGGAAAATGTCTGATGTCTATTTGGAACCAATTTTAATTCATAGCCAGATCTTACACTGAGGTAGTGTGAAGAGTGAAAAGTTTGTGAGAATGCAGTGTGCCAGCCCTGAAGGCCTCAGAGTCTCTCTCTCTTCCCAAATTAGCTCAAGGCTGATATGTGGACTAATGTCACAGTATGTCATAGGATAAAGACACAAGGCATCAGCTGACAATCATAGAGACAAAGATTTATTAAAAATAAACGATTGCCAATGGGAGGGCAATGATAAATATTCATGAAGAATATTTCAAATTTTTCAAATATAGACTACAAAATGAACTGAAATTTGAGACTAATCTGTTATATGACCAGTAACTTCCATGCCTGCTCTTAGCCACCACCATGTACAGAACTGATGGCTTTGGTCACAGAACATTAAATTGTTATGACCAAATGTACTGAGTATAATCTATTAATTTTAATGATTAAGTTGTGTTGTAATTAACCTGTCTCCATGTTTTACCAATAGTAAGCAGACCAAACGGCTCTAGTGACTCTTGAATGCACTTTCCCCAAAGTTCCAAAACACAGCCGATCCTGTTGAGGGTCAAAGATCTCAAGCGGGGAGTGGGCACGAAGTGATTTTCCCAATGACGGGTAAGATTCTGTGTGGCCTGACGCAGAACAACCTAAGCCAGGGGGATCACGCTGACACTCAAGCTCCGCCCCCAAAAGGAGTGTGGAGTCTATGTGAGGTGTGTAAAGTTGAACAGATGTCTGTATGAGGCAATCAGACTCACTGTGTGGGGGGAGCTGTGTCTTGTAGGGGCCGAGAGTCCAGACAGAGATACAGCAGTCTGCCCCAAAGAAAGGTTCTTCAATACCGCTCACCAAAACAAAACAAAAACCCGCATATATTGTGTTTGAATGCCAGGGAATGCCAGGGAGCACCCTGAGGGAAAGTTATGATGGTAAGGGGCATTCAAGAGCCAGCTGAGACCATGAGGTGATTGTCATTAACTTTTCTGGAGATCAGAACAAAATGTATTAATTGGTATCAGTAAAACTGTGTGATATTGAACTAATATGTCTCTATCATAGTTTTAAATCCTGCAGGTCATTAGATATGGCAGAGGATAATTCAGAGACATGGTGATGGCTTTGAGATGAGGACGAAATTTGAAGTTTAAAAAGAAGGTCTGGATAACAAAGGTATTTAAACTCAAGAT
This sequence comes from Pseudorasbora parva, assembly GCF_024679245.1. Lineage (NCBI taxonomy): Eukaryota > Metazoa > Chordata > Actinopteri > Cypriniformes > Gobionidae > Pseudorasbora > Pseudorasbora parva. The sequence goes on along the minus strand of NC_090180.1, from coordinate 24,120,218 downwards.
AACTTGAAACAATTTCACAGAATTTAATACTATAAGTTGCTCTGAGTTAAAGTCTCAGAAGCTGTTGAAAAGATTATCTGTGTAAGAGACAGAGAGAGATAAAGTGAGAGAGAGAGAAGCTGCTTGTGGAAGCAGGGATGGCACAGTGTCTGTTAAAACTGAGACAGAAAAATAAATAAATAAATACATTTGGAATCAGCTGACTTCTAAAAGACAACTTAAAAGTGAACAGACATGATTTGAAACTGGTTAAGAAACCAAGTAGAAGCAAATTTTGAGAATGAGCAGTTCATATTTATGTGTCCTGATTAAGGTAGTGTTTTAGCACTACATATAATAAAGTTAAACAACAAACTTTAAAAGAAGCTGATTATTCTGAATCTGATAAAGAAGATGATCCAGAATTAAATTGGGACGAAGCTTTAAGTTGATTGATATCCAGCTCTGTCTATTAAGGGTAGTTATGACTACTTTTGTCATTTATGATGTTGAATTACACTCTGGATTAGTAAATGCTATAGATTTAGAGACAGAGACAAAGTGACAGATTGGCTGAAGTCACTATTGAAATTATCCAGAGACTCCATCGCATTTATGAAATGCTGGAGGACGAACAAAGGAATAAAAAATAAAATAAAATAAAAAAATAGTAAAAATAAAAATAAAAAAGTTTAAGTTGTATGGTTCATAAGAAGGAAAGCATGACATTTGACTTATAAACAGAACTACAATTAATGTAAGAGAATAATAAAAATAAAATTAAAAGGACTGTGATGCTCTCTGTGTGACTGGGATTGAGATGAGGTAAAAATAGGGATTGTTTTAAAACAAGTTTAAAATAAATTTTGGAATTATAGTACAAATTTGAATACTTTATTAAAGTAATTTGTATGACAGCAGGGAGCAGGTGGGGTAAAGTCTAGAAAGGTGGAGGTTTTGATATGGAGAGAAGAGGAATGAAGGCAGAAAGACAGCATACATGTGAATGAATGAGAAGAAACCAAGTGGAACAGTGAGGTTTACAGGGAAAAGAGAAGTAGGGGAAGAAGTCTGTGCAGGCAGGTTGGAATGGGTGGAGAAAGGTGTCAAGTCTGTTGATTGATAAAAGAGAAAGGAAAGGTGTACGGGACAGTTGTGAGAGACCAGCGATGGTGTGTGGTTTGGAGACAGTTGCACTAAGGAATTGAGCTAGAGGGAGGAAGATGATTCTTTGACAACCCCTGAAGGGAACAGCCGAAAAGAAAAGAAGATTAAATAATATGAAAACCATTTGTAAGTTCTTGGTAAAATTATGATAATTTTGGAGTTTTAATTGACAAAACATTGGATGAAAAAAATGTACTTTGAAGGAAATCCTAATTATTATATCATATTATACCTTATTATATCCTAATTGATAAAGAATTGGGTATTGAATATGATTAATCATTAATGTCACAAGAGAAAGATGAGTGAACGAGCTAATTGAATGTGATACAACCACATAATTATGTCGTTCTGATAAAGTTTTCAACATTAATACATTTTGATTTATGTTCATAAGAATATGATGTACAGTGAGAAACTGTACAGATCTAGATATAAACATGAAGTTGAGGTTGAGGATAGTGACCTCAGACATTTGAGCTTTAAACATAAGTCATGCCTGGGCAGAGGAGTCATCTGAACTGTGGGCAAAGCACAAACATAAACTGAAGGATGTTTATATATATAGACTTAAGGGCTTAGATTAATTATTATCTATATATTACTTATTTTTTGTTGTTCAATTTGAATTGGACCTCTATTGGAGTCTGTGATGATTTGGATTAATCAAGAGAAACAATGATTGTTTCTTCCTTCATGTTTTCTAAAAGTGTGTATTTGGTCTCTGAGGAGGGACTGAGGGTCTGTCCTAGGAATGTTTGATGTGTCACTAAACAGTTGATAGCAACGAGGTGTCGTGTACTGGATTTTGAAGGTTTCACACCCCTAAATTGACAGGAGTGCAGTGACAGTGCTTACTCACTTAGCCCGGCTTGCAGATATGAAATATAAATCGTATATTTACTTTCACTGAAACACGAAAGAATCAAGATAAAGATTGCCTGGTTAAGACTGAAGCCCTGACTGAAGCATGTTGATGAAAGGTACAGGTGTAACAATTTACACACAGTTATGTTTTGCGTTCGGATTTGCGCATGATTTTGGGGCATTGTGAAAACACTGGAAACCATCTCGCCATTTTGCGAATTGTGTCTGTTCCTCTAGACGCAATTTTTCTTGCCTGGCCGGGTTGATATCTGTAAATGCGCAGCGCACACTAATAACAAAGATTTGATTTCAACAGGAAACGTGAGAGCAGATGAGGCTGCAAAGGCCGGGGCAGAGCAGCAGTCAAAGGAACCATAATGTCTTTTGATATGTGAAATTAACAAAAAAATGCTTTCACTTCTTTACAGAGTATGGAGACCTTCGCCACAACAGCAGAGACAGCTGTGGAAATGATGTGGCTGCACCATTCAAAATGGTGTGGTGATGGCAAGCCTTGTTTACCCCCAAAATTATTCGATCATTATGCTAGATGGCTGCATGGATGACCAGGCAGCCAAAGGGGGAATTATTAAATATAAAACTATCTGGGGTACAGTATTTGATGAAATTTTTTGAAAAAACTAAACTGTCTGCGGTACAGTATTTGAGTATTTGATGAACATTTTTGAAAAACAACAACAACAACAACAACAACAACAACAACAACAGAGGCCTACAGCAAATCTGAGACCATTTAAAAAAGTTTTTCGGAAAACCACCATTCATAGGAATGGAAGGGGGGTAAACAATAGCTTACATCAATAGAATTGCGAATTATTGCAAAAGAAATGTCTTTGCTGTTTGTCTAAGATCTGTGTGCAGGTTAAGGGACCCGATATGGTGATATGGGACCTTAGAGCTGGAAGGCGTAAAAGTGGCTAGAGCTTTTGTCATGCTGATGACGACACAAATGGCCGTCAAGGTTGCTGAGAGAGAGAGACGTGGGTGCATGCGAGCCATTGCAGACAGGGGAGAAGGAGCTGAGAGGAGAGGAGCAGGAGGCACACGTCTGTGCGGGCCAAGATCAAACACAAACATCACTTGGCATTATGATCTGAGGAGCAGAGAAACTGGCAAAACGTGGCGCTGAGGCAACCATTTCTCAAGTTAGAACCTATTGTAAGCCAGCAAAATCGAGACGCGCATAGAAGGTGATTGGACAAGATATACAACCATAGTTGGTCCATCTGAAGAGAGGTGGAGCCTTTTCATTAAGAGAGCAGAAAAGAATACAAGCACATCAAAGACTAATCCTCCTGACTTTCTGGGCGTACAACTGTGGGATTCATCTTGGCAACTAAAAGGACGGAGCAAGCAAAGCCATGACACCCTTTTCGAGCACCTGGACTGTGAGGCTTGAAGAGAACAACATTAATACACATTTTAAATTTTTCTTTTGAGTTATCAAAGAATGATAAAAGGGGGAATTGTTGAAGAAATTTTTATAATTTATGTTTGAGTTCACACAAGAAGTCAACATCTGTTTCTGCCATAATAAAACACCATAAGACAGTGTCTTTTGAAACCCAGGGGGTAGGGACGGGAACCCTAGTTTGAGAGTTTTCCCTCATCAGAGGTGTCGGCTAATCTAAATTAGATCTAAGACCACTGTTTGTTGCTTTTCATTTAAATGAGTTCTAAGACAGAAGGGGGGCCATGTATGTGTGTGTGTTTCTTACTTTCCCTCTGTAGGTACAGGGACCATTGTGTCCCATGACAAAAGGGTTGGGGGGGAGACATTTGTTTCATCTTTCCTTTTGTTTTTGTAAAACACTGACACGGGTATAAAAGCTTGAACCTTTCTTTGTTTCCCCAGTTCACACTCGACGCAGGCATTGCCTAGTTGATTGTGGATTCATTCTTGCAAGGATTAAATCTTTATAAAGACACGATTGGCTAAAGTTTGTCTCTTATTCAGAAATGCAACGGAGTTAAAATAATTTTGCCTATACACCTACAACCAACCAGAACAACTTGAAGAGGAGCTCATTGAAGCTAGTAAACATGTGAAAATAAAACTTTCGCCGTATCCAGTTGTCAAAACTCCGAACACATCTAAGCTCTTTGAGTGCCTAGAAAAGCGTTATATAAATGTAATGAATTATTATTATTATTATTATTGTTATCTTCCCTTTTTAAGAATGACTTCAGTGCCGTTCTTTGTTCTTTTCTCAGAGAAAAGCTTAACTCCAAATCTTCCAGAGTCGCAGTCAAATCCAATTTGAAAGACCACCGTTCGCCAATTTCTGTGTTTACTAGCTCGCAAGCGCAACTCGGCTGTCATTATGTTAAGCCCCGCCCACCGACTCTGTACACGATGTGATTAGCCTGACCAGAGTTTGGTTTTTACAGCTCAGAAGTGAATTGAGAGTTGCTAGACGACACTCTCGGCAGATTATATTTGCTGCCGCTAGGGTGCGTCTAGATTTCTAGGCTAGGAGTTTACTAGTCCGGATACACATCTTTTCATGCAGTGTTTTTAACAGGGACAATATGAGTAATTGATGCATTTTTACAAATATAATTAAAGAAATAATGGTTTTAAAAGAATGCTTTATTTTTCTCTGGTTTCCACAGTCTAATATAGATTTATGTTTGATCATTTGAAATCATTCAAATACTTTTTCATGGCAGTATAATTCAAAGGAATTTAGTAAACAGCTGAGAGAAAACAATATTTTAAAAGCATTTTACACATTTAAACATAAAAATGATTACTTGTAACAACACTAAAACAATGTAATGTTTTATGTCTCATGTCGCATTAGTACTTTCCAAGTTAAATCTTCCCTCCTATATTTCCCCCCAAAGTTTAGCAAAAAACCAAACTATTCCCACATCCCTCCACCCCTATAAGTCTTTAAATCTGTCTCCCACAAAGATTCCAACTCTCAAAGACATCCAGTGTCACTTTTGTTCCATCTGTCTCATTTGCATACACAGACACTGCAGGCCAATCGGCCTCCTGCTATCTGAATTGAGGTTTAGTTGAATGGCAGTGAGTGAAAGTGTGAGAACAGAATGAGGGTGAGAGCTGTACATTACTTCTGCCTCAAAGGATGGGTTCCCACAATTGCCTGAATGCCTCCTTACACACACTTCCGCCTAGTTTGGAAATAAAAACCCAATGCTGGACAGGCCTATTGATTTTCTGTTAAAAATATCCAAAATACTAAATCTGTCTTAAACTGTGGTCACACAAATATTTAAGACTAGTTCAATTTAAAAAGATTAACATATAAACTCCCATCTACTATGACGGTAACAAAAGCGGGGTTTAAAGGAATAGTTTCGCAAAAATAACAATTCTGTCGTCACCCTCAAGTTGTTCCAAACCTGCATGAATTTCTTATTTATTTCTTATTGATATTTTGAAAACGCTGGTATAACCAAACAGGTGAAGAACCCCATTGACTTTCATAGTATTTATTTTCCATACTCTGGAAGTCAGTAGCTACCATCAGTAGCTTTTTTAAATATCATCTTTTGTCTTCAACAGAAGAAAAAAAAAAAAAATATATATATATATATATATATATATATGTATATATATATATATATATATATATATATATATATATATATATATATATATATATATATATATATATATATATATATATATATATATATATATATATATATATATATATATATATAGGGTTGGAGGGTGAGGTGACCCTTTAGTACTAAAGACTCAATGTCTTGAAACTAGTATTGATAGCTGTATAAAGTTTTTTATACAGTATTCACAATAGAAAACTGCAATTATTGTATTATAATTTGTGTAATGGATACATTTTTCACTTTGTTTATAAAACTCTAACTGATCTCACTGGTCATTCACTTTCTTTCTTTATTTCTAAATTAACCCCAACATATACAGGAATAGCCTCATTAACAATAATGCACTTATGTTTGCTCTATATAATGACTTTTATCAAAGGTAAGCTTCACTTTTTTATTTAAGCGGTTAGAGGGATTCAACATGTGGACATAATCATTCTGATCCTTTCAAATGGTAGATTAGGGGCATGCATTCATCTGACAACCGAGGAATTATTCTGCAAGAGGTCAAACGTAAACCCGCTTAAGAACAGAGCAAAATGGAATCAGTGCAGTGTGTGGATAATGTAAGATGCTGAGATGTTGTCTATAAAGCATAAAGCACATACAGCAGTAATTACCACTCCATGTGAGATGCAAATTAAGTTTAAATAATTTATAGCCTAAATTAATATACAGCCTTTAAATATGTTCATCTATAACCTCTTACATAGCCTATCAAATACGGGTGAAAAAAAATAAATATATATATATATATATATATATATATATATATATATATATATATATATATATATATATATATATATATATATATATATATATATATTGGTATCTGACTATTTTTATAACATCCCATTATACCATTTTATAACAACAGCAAATTAATGAATAATGAGGGGTGAATAGACAAATTAATAACAATACTGCTTATTTGAACAAAATATTATGTTTAAAATGAAGCTGCTATTACCGAGCATGGAGAAGATGAAATCCTTGGCGGTGTGTATTTCCAGTGCCCTCTGGTCATCATACTCCCGTTGGTCTTGTTTACTGAATTCATGGATGAGTCGGTTAAGCTCCTCGATCTTCACCCCGGACCTGAAATCAAGCTCATGGCAGCACCACAGCTTGTGGTTGTTGTTATTTAAGCCGCCCGGTGTTGTGGTTGGACTGTTTCCCAGGCTGCTAACGGATCCGGTCCGGCTGCTCGGAGCTGGGATCGCCATCTTCACACCAGAGGAGGAACCGTCAACGAGGATGCGACGTTTCTCGTGGTTTCCCCTCCTTTTTTAGTAGCCTACATCAGGTGGTCTTTGAATGGAGCCGTGATGTCATGCAATCCACATGCAGTCTACATTTACTCGGGTTAAAGAACAGCACATTGCAAAATAAGCAGGAACACTGAACCAAAATAGGCTATACAGCCTATATGGTTCAGACATTTAAAATCATAAATGTGTATATTTTTAAAACGAAACATAGGGTTGATAAATAGGCTAGGTCTACTGCTTAGTCGTCGAATATGGTAGATAACACTACTGTTTTTTACTATCACTACGGTTAGTTCCAGAGGACTATTATCTATAGCCTATACAGATTAATTAATGTGAATAATGCATAATAGGCTATATAATTAATTCTAAAGTGAAGGCCTAATGGTAATCTGAAATGTCTTAAGTGTAACAACTTATAGATCAGTATTCTAAAGTGAATAGCATATTAACTCTCTAGCAATGACTGAAGTCATTGTAAACGTTTGACGTTTTGTAAGGTTTTTTTGCTAAATTACGTTGTGATGTCATTGCATGACGATGTAATTGCGCAACCGTGACGCAAAAAATGTATCATTGCCTAGAATACACAATGAGATCTCATACGCAGATCTCAGCAAAAACAATATGATTTGAAATGTTAATTTAGATTTGTTCGTAAAATATATATAACAATTTTATTTATAAAAGTAGCCTAATATAAACGACATTCTTCATGATCACACATTTTTCTTTAAGTAGGCTACAACATTGAATTATTGAAGTTATACATGTTTGAACAATTAGCCTACATTTTATGTATTTTATTATAACTAGCAAAACTACACATTCTGAGCAATTATAATTGTCTTTTTTTTCCTTCTTAAAGTGTATACCTAACAATTATTGGAACAAGCTAATAACATGGCTACTGTGTCATAAATTAAGAATTATTATTGAACAATTGCAACTATCAACTTACATTTGATGTGTGTATTGTTAGGCATCTTTCTCCAGATCTCTTCAGGCTTTTTTTTTTTTTTTTTTAGATTAAATGATGTGCCTTTTTACCCTCTGGGTACCCTTCATTTAGGGGTTGCATTCACTGAAAAAAATGACTTTGTGGTATGGTAAAATCTATTACATTAATTCATGTAATTATTACATTGTAAAATCAAGATTAAATTGGAAGTACAATGCCTTGTGAAAGTATTCGGCCCCCTTGAACTTTGCGACCTTTTGCCACATTCCAGGCCTCAAACATAATGATATGAAACTATAATATTTTGTGAAGAATTAACAACAAGTGGGACATGTGCCGATTTTCGATTATGCGATTTATCAAGATAATGAATATGCACAATATTGTTATGGTGGGCACTTTAAAATATCGTAAATAATAATTTATTAACAATTTATAATTTTTTTATAAAGCACTCAAGAATACCTTGCCCATTATCCTTATGCTCAACACTGCTGTATTCTGTGTCAAAGGGAAGCGCTCAGGTGTAAATGAGAAGCACATGAAAGAGTAAAAGGAGACGCGCTGCTGAAGTGCCGCTCAGTGACAGCAGAGGGCGCTGAAGAACTGCAGAATGCAGCGTTCACCCCGGAAACCACGCCAAACAAACAAAAAACGTGTAGTTTTTAAAACAGCCATTTTTTTGTAATCTCAATGTTTTTCATCACAGCACCAAATACTTAATACTTAAAGACTTAATATGCTATTTATTTTCAAACTTAAACATGTTTATGTTTTAATCTGGACTACAACATGTCCTAATAATTAGAACTGTTCTAATTATTTGTTATTGTTCAGTAAAACTTTGAGACATACGACTTCATTAGTTAACATGTTAATTCATTATTACCAAACTGACAATGAAAAATGCTTATAAAGAATTAATCATTCTAAGTAATGTTAATTTCTTAGTTACTGTTTAATAACATCAAAATCAAAATAACTTTTTTAATGTACCTAAGATAAAACTAACAATGATCAGTATTTCTTAACTAACATTAACAAAAAAATTATACTATGTAGCTATTGCTCAATCTTAGTTAATGCATTAAATAATGAGACCTTATTGTAATTTGTTACCTGTTGTCCTTTATAGCCTAATTCTTTTGCACTTTAATCTGTTTGAAAATTGTACTTTTACAGCTCTGAAAAAAATCAAGAGGCCACTTAACATTGATTTCTCATTGATTTCTCAATGAGTGGTCTCTTAATTTTTTTCCAGAGCTATATTTGGTGCATTATTGTATTTAAACATTCAGTTATTTTTGTTCTTACAAAAATAGTTCTTAAAACTGTTATGATATGACAACACTTTTTTACAACTTATTTCAATATCGTGATAATATCGTATATCGTGATAAAACTTCAGCAACTAATCGCAACATGAAAAATTGATATCGGCACATGCCATGAAGTGGAACGAAATGTTTTGGATATTTCAAACTTTTTTAACAAATCAAAAACTGAAAAATTGGGCGTGCAAAATTATTCGGCCCCTTTACTTTCAGTGCAGCAAACCCTCTCTAGAAATTCAGTGAGGATCTTTGAATGATCCAATGTTGACCTAAATGACGAATGATGATAAATAGAAACCACCTGTGTGTAATCAAGTCTCCGTATAAATCCACCTGCAATGTGATAGTCTCAGAGGTCCGTTTAAAGCGCAGAGAGCATCAGGAAGAACAAGGAACACACCAGGCAGGTCCGAGATACTGTTATGGAGAAGCTGGATTTGGATACAAAAAGATTTCCCAAGCTTTAAACATCCTAAGGAGCGCTGTGCAAGCGATAATATTGAAATGGAAGGAGTATCAGACCACTGCAAATCTACCAAGACCTGGCCGTCCCTCTAAACTTTCAGCTCATACAAGGAGAAGACTGATCAGAGATGCAGCCTAGAGGCCCATGATCACTCCGGATGAACTGCAGAGATCTACAGCTGAGGTGGGGGACTCTGTCCATAGGACAACAATCAGTCGTATACTGCACAAATCTGGCCTTTATGGAAGAGTGGCAAGAAGAAAGCCATTTCTTAAAGATATCCATAAAAAGTGTCATTTAAAGTTTGCCACAAGCCACCTGGGAGACACACCAAACATGTGGAAGAAGGTTCTCTGGTCAGATGAAATCAAAATTGAACTTTTTGGCAACAATGCAAAACGTTATGTTTGGAGTAAAAGCAACACAGCTTATCACCCTGAACACACCGTCCCCACTGTCAAACATGGTGGTGGTAGCATCATGGTTTGGGCCTGCTTTCCTTCAGCCGGGACAGGGAAGATGGTTAAAATTGATGGGAAGAAGGATGGAGCCAAATACAGGACCATTCTGGAAGAAAACCTGATGGAGTTTGCAAAAGACTGGGACGGAGATTTGTCTTCCAACAAGACAATGATCCAAAACATAAAGCAAAATCTACAATGGAATGTTTAAAAAATAAACATATCCAGGTGTTAGAATGGCCAAGTCCAATTCCAGACCTGAATCCAATCGAGAATCTGTGGAAAGAACTGCAAACTGCTGTTCACAAACGCTCTCTATCCAACCTCACTGAGCTCGAGCTATTCTGCAAGGAGGAATGGGCAAAAAATTCAGTCTTTTGATGAGCAAAACTGATAGAGACATACCCCAAGCGACTTACAGCTGTACAGCTGAATCGCAGCAAAAGGTGGCGCATCAAAGTATTAACTTAAGGGGGCCAAATAATTTTGCACGCCCAATTTTTCAGTTTTTGATTTGTTAAAAAAGTTTGAAATATCCAATAAATTTCTTTCTGCTTCAAGATTGTGTCCCACTTGTTGTTGATTCTTCACAAAAAATAAAGTTTTATATCATTATGTTTGAAGTCTGAAATGTGGCAAAAGGTCGCAAAGTTCAAAGGGGCCGAATACTTTCGCAAGGCACTGTATATATCTTAAATAAAATGTACACAGTCTATTCATGTAATAACTTAACTGAGAAAAAATAGTACATTTTATCATATATTTACAAATAATATTTAATGTTTTATAGTCACAGCACATTCACCTAAAAAATATTAAGTACATTTTAATATAAAAAGCAAAGAGTATTTGAAAATGCGCACAGATCCCACTTGTTCAGTGGTGGCAGAGACGGTCATTTTGGGATGTTGCTTTTATGTGGCTGACTTATTCTCAGTAAGTTTTGACTTTTAACTGAACGTGAGTTTTAATCACAATAACGGTAGCTAAAGCTAGCTCTTATTGAGAATTAATATAGTATTTTTATGTCACCATTATGGTGATTAGTGTTTTCTTTAGTTGGACAGTTTGATGACTTTTTAATGTTATAGTGTTTCTCTGCCTGCTGTATCTGGGTTTGCTATGGCAAGAAAAGCAAGACAAAACACGATCAGATGCTGTTGGCTGCTTGATGATCAGAATATGATCATTGTGTAGTGGCTTAATTCACCAGTCTTATAACTGAGTATGAGCAATATACTATTAACCTTGTTTTATTCTAGAAAAGATCCAGCACGGCTTTAGAAAAGTTGAATACATTTTATAACAGACTGTACACTAAGCACTTTGAACTCCTGCAAGCTTTTCTCACACACAGAGATCAAGATTCAGCCTATGAATCTCAACAATGGTGACATGCTTAATGCCACAATGCATTCTGGGTGCATCATGCAAAACTCATCCCTAGCTCCCAGAATGCATTGTGGCATGAAGCATGTCACCTTTTAAAATTAAATTTACTTGATTACTTTTAATAAATACAACCTGCTAAATTAAATATAATTAAGTAACAATAACTTAATGTCTTAAGTTAACTATAAATGTAACATTTGTAACTCAAATGTTACATTTATAGTTAAGTACATTTTACTTGATACTGGCAAGTAATGTGTACTTAATATCACAGTAGTAAAATTTACTAAGAAAAATTGAGTGCAAATTGTTACAAAGATTTTATCAAGTAAATCCTACAAGTTGTTTTTATCAGTGTCGGTTGTCTTCCCGGACATAAGTGACCAGACACCTAAAAATTAAACTTCCTTCATCCCAATAAAACCAATGCAATTTATTTTTCTTCAATAATATATTTTTTTTATCTTGAGATTATTTAATGTATTTTATAATATGTATGCAATAATTATGGTCTAGTTTTGCCATTGAAAATTATACACAGTTTTGTATTTTGTATTTATTTTTTGTTTAGAGTTTTTCAAAATAGAGACTAGTCCTTGAAAAAAATATTTGAAATCAGATCAGTGACCTCTTTTTGAATTATTTAAGAAATTTTGCAACCATGTTTAGATGGATTTGAATAACTATTTATTATAAGGTAAAAAAAAAAAAAAAAAAAAACATTTTAAAAAAACATTTTTTAGAAATAGTGATTTTTTTCGATTAATTTTTGTGTTTTTGCAGATTTCCCATTATGGTGGTAATTTTTGACCGAAGAGCACAAGTGGGAGTATTTTTTTTTTTTTTTTTTTTACAATCATGCAATCTCTTGGGTTGGTTTAGGGTAGTGGGGTTGGGGGTTCATATGCATAATACGCCATAAAGTGCGTATCATATGCACGTGAAAAACAGCGTATCATATGCACGCCAAAATGAGTTTTGGCGTATACATTCCACGACATTGCACACTTGTACTATTTATACACATTTTTCGTGAGATCTGGCTGAGGGACCAAATGTCCCCAAGGATAGTAAAACCTGAGATCACCTATATTGGTGAGCCTTTTCAAAAGGCTTGTGTGTGTGTGTGTGTGTGTGTGTGTGTGTGTGTGTGTGTGTGTGTGTGTGTGTGTGTGTGTGTGTGTGTGTGTGTGTTTGTTTGTGCGTGCGTGCGTGCGTGCGTGCGTGCGTGTGTGTGTGTGTGTGAGATAAAGGCATATCTGCGGAAGTAGTATCTCGTTCACAGATTGTTTGTGTACTGTGCATATGTGTGTATGAGTGGATGTGTCAGTATCACACTCTTGATGTTTTAGTTTGTCACCCTTTTACTGCTGTTTACTTGTTTTCAGCATTTTGGCCGAATTTTTGTGTTTTTGACGATTTCCCATTAATTTCATATGGTCGGTCAAACAATTAATTTGAGAAGGGGTTCAATCTTCAACTGGCTGGGAGGAGCCGCCACTGGGTGGTCATGTGACCTGTCAGTGGGTGGTGGGAGCTGCCAGTCTCATTCTGGGTGGTCACGTGATCTGCCGCTGGGCTGGCTGGTGGCTGCCAGTCTCTCAGCCGTTGCTGAGCTATGAGTATAAAATGTTCTCTTTCACTCTCGCTGCATGGAAATACAATATTTTAATATCATAAATATACTCTTAGGAATCTATTATTTTGTATGATTGATGATTTAGACTGGTTTCTCACTAATAAGGCAGTCAAATGTGCGTGATCATGACTGGGTGCTGACGCTTGACTGGCCACGTCCAACCAGCGGCTGTCGAGCTACGAGTATAACGCGTTCTCTATCACTGAAACTACAATGAAATACATACTTTTATTATTGTGAATATAATCTTAAGAATCCATTATTGTGAATGATAGACGTTTTAGACGGGTTTCTCACTAATAAGGCAGTCAAATGTGTGTGATCATGACTGGGTGCTTAATGACGCTTGACTGGCCACGTCCAACCAGCCGCTGTCGAGCTACGAGTAGATAACGCCTTCTCTATCACTGAAACTACAATGAAATACATACTTTTATGATTGTGAATATAATCTTAGGAATCCATTATTGTGAATGATAGACGTTTTAGACTGGTTTCTCACTAATAAGGCAGTCAAATGTGCGTGATCATGACTGGGTGCTTAATGACGCTTGACTGGCCACGTCCAACCAGCCGCTGTCGAGCTACGAGTATAACGCGTTCTTTATCACTGAAACTACAATGAAAAACATACTTTTATGATTGTGAATATAATCTTAGGAATCCATTATTGTGAATGATAGACGTTTTAGACTGGTTTCTCACTAATAAGGCAGTCAAATGTGCGTGATCATGACTGGGTGCTTAATGACGCTTGACTGGCCACGTCCAACCAGCGGCTGTCGAGCTACGAGTATAACGCGTTCTCTATCACTGAAACTACAATGAAAAACATACTTTAATGATTGTGAATATAATCGTAGGAATCTATTATTGTGAATGATAGACGTTTTATACGGGTTTCTCACTAATAAGGCAGTCAAATGTGATCATGACTGGGTGCTTAACAAAGCTTGACTGGCCACGTCCAACCAGCCGCTGTCGAGCGAAACATTCGTTTTAAAGGGGAATTTCCAAATATTTAATTTGTCTGTTTTAATGCGGGTCACTATTTTATATCATCTGTATTAATCATTTTCTTAACAAACGTTAGCCTATATAGGCTATGCAAGTTTTTTTTAATGGCTATATTTTATTGTTGTTTAATTATTTTCATAAAAAGGCTAATAACGAGAGAAAAAAATCGTTTTTTAAAGTATAATTAAAAAGGAAATTGTGAGTTAGGCAATATCATATGAATGCTATTTTCCACAACAAAATGTTACAGGTCAAAGTAGTCTTTCTTTCTTTCTTTCTTTCTTTCTTTCTTTCTTTCTTTCCATTTATATATATATATATATATATATATATATATATATATATATATATATATATATATATATATATATATATATAATATATATATATATATATTTTTTTTTTTTTTCTCACACATTTCATATTTTTGCAATTCAAATATTATTTTTAGAACACAAATCTAAAAATCTCATTACATTATTTGGGCAATTGTGATTATAGCAGGGGCGTAGCTTGGGGGGGGGGGGAGTGACGATTCTAAGGGCCCATGCACTTTTGGGGCTTCCAGAGATCATTTTTATTAGTAGTAACAGTACTAGTAGTAATTAAATATAAATTGTAAATGTAAAAAATCTACCAGAGTAAAAAAAAAAAAAAAAGATGTCTTATTTCTGCATTTCTGGCAAAAAATTTCTCCCCCCATTTAGGCTAGTATGGCTACTGCATGGTTCGGTGCTGTTCTGCGTTGGTGATCAAAACCGAGGCTACAGCGATAGATAGTCTATTCAATAGGTTTTTCACCACTGAAAATAAAAAGAATGTAGAACATCAAATAATCTAAAAAAAAAAATAATAAAAGAAAATAAAACGTTCCGCGGGCTTTGTTCACAGCTGCTGAGCGCGAATTCCAGCACAACGCTTCAGTTAACGGTCACAAAGTGCAAGATTAGATGTGTAAGTTAATTAACTAAACAGCTGTGACAGAGGTTAAACAAGCGACAGAAACAATCAGTTTGCAAAGACTGTGTAAACCAAGGCTCAGCTTTGAGAAGGGAAATATGCAGGGGATATACACAACCGGTCAAAAGTTTGAGAAGGGTAAGATGTTTTTGTAAAAAGTATCTTCTGCTCACCAAGGCTACATTTATTTGATCCAAAATACAGCAAAAACATTATTAGTGTAATATTTTTAGAATGTTAAATATATTTTTTTCTAGTTGAATAGGCCAACAAATATATTTAAATTATTGTGATCAAAGCTGAATTTATCCTCATTACTCCAGTCTAACGATACATAATCATTCAGAAATCATTCTAATATGAGGATTTGAAGGATTCCACAAACATTTATGACTATTATCAGTGCTGAAAACAGTTTTCTCAGGATAATTTAATGAATAGAAAGTTCAAAAGAACAGCATTTATCTAAAATATAAAGCTTTTGCAACATTAATAATGTCTATAATCTCACTTAATCATTTTAATGCATCCTTGCTGAATAAATCATTAATTCATTTATTTAAGTTCTTTCTCAAAAATAATAATAATAATTAATCAAATAATCCAAAAATCAAAATCATTAATGCTTCTTGAGCAGTGAATCATCATATGAGAATTATTAGTGAAGGATCATGTGACACTGAAGACTGGAGTAATGATGATAAACTCAGCTTTGATCACAGGAATAAATTATATATTCCCATACTAGAGAAGTTATTTTACATTTGAATAATATTTCACAATATTATAGCTTTTTTTGTATTTTAATAACATAAATGCTGCATTAGTGAGCAGAAGAGACTTATTTAAAAGCATTTTTAAAAATCCTTACCATTCTCAAACTTTTGTTTGAGTAGTGTATAATTAATGGGCTGACAATGATTTTGGATCGCTATAGGTTGGCCTGTAGCCTATGTTTAGGGGGCCCAACCTCATATTCTTTCATATGAAATACATTATTTTATTATTGTGAATATAATCTTAGGAATATGTTCTTTTGTATAATAAACGTTTGAGAGGGGTTTCTCACTATTAAAGCAGTCAACGCGTTATGGGCCTTTCACACAGAACGCGGCAACGGCACCGCTGCGTTATAGCCTCGTAGCTCGACAGCGGCTGGTTGGACAGTCAAGCGTCATTAAGCACCCAGTCATGATCACGCTCATTTGACTGCCTTATTAGTGAGAAACCCGTCTAAAACGTCTATCATTCACAATAATGGATTCCTAAGATTATATTCACAATCATAAAAGTATGTTTTTCATTGTAGTTTCAGTGATAGAGAACGCGTTATAGGCTACTCGTAGCTCGACAGCGGCTGGTTGGACGTGGCCAGTCAGCCGTCATTAAGCACCCAGTCATGATCACACACATTTGACTGCCTTATTAGTGAGAAACCAGTCTAAAACGTCTATCATTTAACTAAATGGATTCCTAAGATTATATTCACAATCATAAAAGTATGTTTTTCATTGTAGTTTCAGTGATAGAGAACGCGTTATAGGCTACTCGTAGCTCGACAGCGGCTGGTTGGATGTGGCCAGTCAAGCGTCATTAAGCACCCAGTCATGATCACACACATTTGACTGCCTTATTAGTGAGAAACCAGTCTAAATCATCAATCATATAAAATAATAGATTCCTAAGATTATATTCACAATCATAAAAGTATGTATTTCATTGTAGTTTCAGTGATAGAGAACGCGTTATACTCGACAGCGGCTGGTTGGACGCAGTCAAGCGTCATTAAGCACCCAGTCATGATCACGCACATTTGACTGCCTTATTAGTGAGAAACCAGTCTAAAACGTCTATCATTCAAAAAAATGGATTCCTAAGATTATATTCACAATCATAAAAGTATGTTTTTCATTGTAGTTTCAGTGATAGAGAACGCGTTATACTCGTAGCTCGACAGCGGCTGGTTGGACGTGGCCAGTCAAGCGTCAGCACCCAGTCATGATCACGCTCATTTGACTGCCTTATTAGTGAGAAACCCGTCTAAATCATCAATCATACAAAATAATAGATTCCTAAGATTATATTCACAATCATAAAAGTATGTATTTCATTGTAGTTTCAGTGATAGAGAACGCGTTATACTCGACAGCGGCTGGTTGGACGTGGCCAGTCAAGCGTCATTAAGCACCCAGTCATGATCACGCTCATTTGACTGCCTTATTAGTGAGAAACCCGTCTAAAACGTCTATCATTCACAATAATGGATTCTTAAGATTATATTCACAATAATAAAAGTATGTTTTTCATTGTAGTTTCAGTGATAGAGAACGCGTTATACTCGACAGCGGCTGGTTGGACGTGGCCAGTCAAGCGTCAGCACCCAGTCATGATCACGCTCATTTGACTGCCTTATTAGTGAGAAACCCGTCTAAAACGTCTATCATTCACAATAATAGATTCCTAAGAGTATATTTTTGATATTAAAATATTGTATTTCCATGCAGCGAGAGTGAAAGAGAACATGTTATACTCATAGCTCAGCAGCGGCTGAGAGACTGGCAGCCACCAGCAGATCACGTGACCACCCAGAATGAGACTGGCAGCTCCCACCACCCACTGACAGGTCACATGACCACCCAGTGGCGGCTCCTCCCAGCCAGTTGAAGATTGAACCCCTGCTGATTAATTTCCTATGGTCAGTCGGACTGAAGTCAATGAACCCTTTTTTTTCTCTTTTTTTTACGACCAATTAGCATGCTCGAATGAACCATCTTTTTGCGTGTTTACATACCAATGCTTGTTTTTCTTTTTTGTAAACAAACTAATTGAATGGTGCCATCAAAATTACAAATTCAATTTTAACGTAGGCCTATAGAAAATAAGAAACATTAGGAAACCATGGTGTATTTTTAAACCCAGTTTTCTCACCATGGTGTATTAGTGGTATTAGTAGTAGTAGTACAGTACTAGTATTAGTATTAGTAGTAGTAGTAGTAGTAGTAGTAGTAGTGTTGTAGTCCTCGAGATCGGTCTTGGTCTCGAGACCGGTCTCGAGACCACTTTTTAAAGGTCTTGGTCTCGTCTCGGTATCGACCGCATTTTTACTCGGTCTCGTCTCGGTCTCGGGCAAAGATGACTCGGGATTTTGTCTCAAGACCGGTCAAGACCACAGCTGAAGGCATATAAATTGCAGAGAACTCCACTCTGCGCGCACTCTCTCTGTCTTCAAAATAAGCACATAAGCTCTCTCTCATACTTCACATATTAATCCAAATCAAAAGTTCAGAAAACCGAATCTATGTTGAACGCTGCGCGTTCGGACAACTGTTTTAAAGTACCGCTCGGTGTGAATTGCACTCAAAAAACGTCAAAAAGCTAAACAGCTGACATAAATCATACATTAAATAAACAGGAAACAATTTCTATCCAGTTATGAAGTGTTTTCTGTGTGACAAACCTTCCGCGATGTTCTAACAGCCGTGATTCACACACAACGGCTCTGCTAATGTCCGATTCACGACCAAATGACTCATTTGAACCGAATCATTTTAACGACGGTAATCAGAACTGATCTGTTCAACAATGAACTGAACGAATCAGTTTAATAATTTACTCAGAACATCTCAGAAATGAGAACGCAAGTGTGCTTACCCAATTTAGCAAGAGTGGAGAGTAAGATTTATTAGTTTTAACTATCCACAGTATTTCAGCTTATGTATGTTGAATGTGTAGTAAAATAAATAGTCTAAAATCATTTAGTTTCGACTGGAGTGAGGTGAAAACAGAACAAAGTTGTTTGTTAGCTAGCTGATCATTTTATTAAATTGTAAATGGCAGAAAATTTGGCTATTTTTTAACTGTTAATGCTATTTCTAATATTGATATGATTATATACCAAAACAATTCAACCTGTTGGAACAAAAAAAAACATCAAGATAAGAGATCATACATAATATGAGATATAAACATAAGATAATAAAAAATGATTGCTTCATTGCATTTAAAAAAAGTGTGTGAGTGTGAGTGAGTGTGTGTGTGTGTGTGTGTGTGTGTGTGTGTGTGTGTGTGTGTGTGTGTGTGTGTGTGTGTGTGTGTGTTAGCCACCACCAAAGACCATTTTTGACCCAGGAAAAACCCTGCACATGTGAGATATTTGTTAAATCAAACTGTAGTTAATCAAAAAAATGCAAGTACAGGGTTTCTTTTCCTTGTTGTTGCACAATAAAGCTGCACAATAACATTTTCAATTTGAAAAATGAAAAATATTTTCATATATACAATAATTTGCTTAAGCAGCATACTAATGCATATCTGTATGATACATATTCCACCTCCTGTTATTCACATTTATTTAACATATAATGGACTGTGTCTGAGATTAATACCTCATCCAGATTAGCATTCTTAAAAGATTAATTCCCACAAAGCTGCAATGCCTTTTGATTATTTGATCAAAACTTCTCTCATGGTACACTTTCACACCCACACATACGAGAGAAGTGCCAATCATATGCATATTCCACATTTTATCATAAGTGTGGGGACATGCACTGGTCTTGGTCTTGACTCGGTCTCGGCCTGTCTTGGTCTTAGTCTTGACTCGGTCTCGGCCCTTCAAAGTCTTGGTCTTGACTCGGTCTCGGCCCTTCAAAGTCTTGGTCTTGTCTTGGTCTCGGTTAAGGTGGTCTTGACTACAACACTAAGTAGTAGTACATTTGCTGATTAGTTAAGTGATACATAAATGTTCAACTGAATAAGTAGAAGTTGGAAGACAAAAATACTTTGTATTTTAATACTTTGTAGTTTAGTATAGTTTAGTTTATTGATTTATATAGCCCATTTAAAACAACCAAGGTTGTCATCAAAGTGCCGTACATTGAAACAAACTCGAAACAGAATTACACATTAGATACACATTGATGGTACATGGGAAAGCATTTACACCATCAGTTAAAACATAAAGAATATAAATTAGTTTTTAAGGATGCTTTAACAGTAGCAACAGAGGGGGAAGATCTAATAGGCTACTAAGAGGAAGACGGTTCCGTCGAGGAGCCACTAAAGAGAAAGCCCGGTCACCTTAGTCTCATAACGAGCGAGGAATAGAAAATAGAAGTTGATTCGAAGAGCGTAGGCATCTTGAGTTATTGTGAATAACAAGAAGATCACTAATGTACTGAGGTGCAAGCCCATGCAGGGCTTTAAAAACAAAAAGCTAAATATTTAAATCAATCCGTGACCTAACCAGTAGCCATGAAGAGGCTAGCATAGGAGTGTTGTGCTGATGCTTTTTAGTGCCAGTTAGTAGTCTGGCTGCTGCATTCTGAACCATTTGCAAACGATTAGCCTACAGCTGAATTAGGCAAACCCAGGTACAGCGAATTACAATAGTCCAGCTTCGAGGTGATAAATGCTGGTAGGCTAAATTGTACAGGTAAATTGTTACCTGTTGAGGCAGAGTAAAGTAAGTATTGGGGCATATAGTCCTTCATCTAGTCAAGACTGAAGAGCTTCGGTGTTGAGATACAGCTCTGGAAAAATAAGAGACAATTTAACATGGATTTCTGAAAGTTAAGTTGTCTCTTAATTTTATTCCAGAGGTGTATATGGTCTGCGCAGACATGACGCAGCTACAGCGTCCTTGAAAAGCTCGGGTTGTTAGCCGAACGAGTGCTGCAGTGCAATGAACGAATTGCTGTCTGAGACGACTCGTTGTTCCCGAGTCATATTAAAGATTCGTTCAAAATGAACGATTCGTTCATGAACGACACAGTGCAATCCATTGATTCTGCTGGTTTTTAAGGTTTTAATACATTTGGTTTGGGTAGTAGTGTGATCTTTGAACATTACGTTTATGTAAGTCAAGCTTTAAAGTGAGCTGCCTACGGATTGTGCCACGTGATTCTTGACGCTGCGAAAACAACAACGTTACAACGCATTACAAAACATTGTCTCGACAGTGCATCTGCAAACCAGGGGCATGGCATGGAGGGGTTGCTTCATGAAATGGGTCAAAATAAACTTGACAAATGCACAATTCCTGTCTCCAAAAAGCTCGAGGTAACTACCTTGCATGTCGTGCATGTAACTTAGTTGTCACGCTGTGCTAAGAAAGAGATATCAAGGGTTAATTAGTTATCATACACCTCCAATGTTGCACAGTTAGATGACTGTAGTAGTTGTTTTACTCGAGCTTTTAAGTGGTTTATGTACATGTATGTTGTTCTATACTAAGTGTTGTTGTGACTTACTCACTAGATAGCATATAGCTTCTTGGCAAACTTAAGGTCAAATTGCTGCATTTAATGTTATTGGAAAATTACATTAAGGTCATGGGAAAAGTACTGAAAACATATCAATTCTGCTTGGTAGATTAACCAGCCAGCAAAGATGTGGCTTCAAGAAAGCTCAGAGACAAACAGAGAAAAAAACAGGTCTGCAAGAGGAGACTGATGCTGGTCCAAAGCAACCTACACCTTCTGTGCCGCTGACACCCAGAAAACCAGACAGACTCCTCGGGCCCCTGGTGTTCACAGTGGGGGTAGGTCTTTCTTCTTACCGCCAGGGTCCCACGATCATGAAAAACCTGAAGTGTTATGATTACAATTTAAACTAAAATTGTCACTTTTCGGTTTGCATGGAAATTAGTAAAATCCTAAATGGTGATTAGAAGTTTTCATTCTCTACTTGTGTAGTTTAAAACATGCATGTGATTTGGTCTGTAAAGTGTCTCATTGGAAAACACTTGCACACTTAATGATTA
Source organism: Pseudorasbora parva (assembly GCF_024679245.1). Taxonomy (NCBI): domain Eukaryota; kingdom Metazoa; phylum Chordata; class Actinopteri; order Cypriniformes; family Gobionidae; genus Pseudorasbora; species Pseudorasbora parva. The sequence goes on along the minus strand of NC_090180.1, from coordinate 24,098,311 downwards.
CTAAATAATCATAATACTCAAAATATGGCTTACAAATTATACTGGACATTATCAAATAATGGCCAGTATTCTATGAATTTCTTTAGAAGCCATTTTACAGAGATCTAATTTATTGACTCCTGTGACAATTTTTGTCAAAACATGTGAGAATCTCATTATGGAGATGAGAGCTATTGATTATTCATCTGATTATTCATATGGTTATTGTTTCTGTAGAGGCTGTTCTAACACCATTTCAGATTACAGGCTGCTCCTTTGGTACGGCTGCCATCTTGCAGTATGAATCAGTAAAGTCACGAGTGCAAATGGCCATGGAGGAGGCCAAAGATGAGAAGCTGGATAAACTCAGAGAGGTATCAGTGTAGAAGAGCAACAGAACAATTTTATAAGACCAGAAAAATTACTAGTCATGTTCATCATACAGCGGTTGCATTCTGTTCAGGGTCATAACCAAACATACTGGCATAACTGGTGGAATCAGCTGTCACACTTCCAGAAGCAGGTGATTCTTGTCATGTCGGTGGTCGATGATTGGTGGAGTGGGCTCAGTGAAGGACAAAAGATGGTCACAGGTCAGTTCTACTTTTCACTTTTTTTTAGCCCTGGTTTAGCAGGGTTAGCATTGCTTTTGCGCTGTTGTCCCTGCATTGTGGTACCAAACTTGCACAGTGGGATACGATGCAGTGTTAGAATGTTACGACTAGATGCTTAGCAACCAACAACCAATAGTGTGCCTAATATTCATATGCTTTAGACAGCCACAGAAACACTGTGCATTGTATAAACAGTAGATCAGCCAGGGCTGTAGGCAGGGTTTTATAATAAGGTCCCAAATGTGAGCTAGTTATCTAGTTAGGCTTCCTCCGAGAAGAAAAAAATTCTTAGATCACATATGTGAAAAAAATGGGATAACAATAGCTTTAAAATCAGTGGGCAGTAGAATATTTTTTAATACCTCATCTCCACCACACTTTCTTTTTCTCTCATGCTCCTTAGCTTGGCTTGTATCTTCCCCTCATAAAGCTAAGCTTTGACTGATAGTCTTTTCATTTTTGTCTGTCAGTGAAGAAAGACATAGGTTTAACTAATATTTATAGGTTTTATGAATCGTGTTTTTTAGGTTAATTTAGGTAACTAAAGCCCTATTCGGATGCTAATTGTTTCACGTGGGGTCGTAAGGTATTTTCATTATTTACAGGGGCTAGTCTGTGATTTTATTGCCGTCTGAATCCAGAATGTCAGTGTTTTTCTCCCACCACCCGCTTAAAAATCCTTGGCCGAATTACCTAGTGTTTTTTGACAAACACCAAGGTCGTGTGGTAATTTAATTGCTGTCTGAAACCACGTTTTCAAAAAAATATTGCTTCAAAATTAACTGTTTATATACTTTTTGACCACAGCTGAGCACTTTATCGTTACGTTTCCCTGTAATTTGGATGCATTTTAAAGATCTAGCCTACACTTTTATTATTGAAATGCTGGAAAGTATTCCACTCAAAAGAGAAAGAAAAAAACATCAAAACGTAAACATTTAAAATTTCTGCCGTTATTATGCCAGTAATTAACATTATATAGGTTAAATTTGCAGCATTGTATTAACTTATTTCCGCTCATTTTCACATTTTTAAAATGTCATCTTCCTTTTTTTAACCAGATTTAAATAATTAAATAATTAATAATTTCCTATTATTAAAATGAAATATAATTTTATTCTTATTCCAAGCAATCATTCGGACAGTCATTCGACTGACCGCCATCCGAATGCACAAGTTTTATCATTTACGAGGTGGCATGCAAATTCATTTTTACGGACGTCAGCATGAGAAACAATTACAGTCCAAATAGGGCTTAAGTTATTTTACTGAAGGCTACTGGTAACTAAAGCCCTATTCGGACGGTAATTGTTTCTCATGTGGATGTCCGTAAAAATACATTTGCATGCCACCTCAGTGATAAAACTCATGCATTCGGATGGTGATTTATTCACAGTGGGGGAGCGAGTTTTGTGATCCTGCACACCTGGGAACACTGTGGTCAGTTGAATGATTGTCTCCAGTAAAAATGTTATATACTTAATAAGAATAATAAGAATACAATCATTTTTGATTTAATAATAGGAAATGATTAATTATTTAAATCTTCTGTTTAAAAATAGGAAGATGTCATTTTAAAATGTGGAAATGAGCAGAAATAAGTTAATACAATGCTGCAAATTTAACCTATATAATGCCAATTACTACCGTAATAAGTAATAACAGCTCACTTCAAATGTTTGTGTTTTTCTTCTCTTTCTCTTTTGAACTGTGATGAAAGATGATTCTTGTAAATACTTTTCAGCATTTCATTAATTAAAGGGTAGGCTTTAGATCTTTAAAATGCATCCAAATTACAGCGAAGCGCAACAATACGGTTCCGCAGTGGTCAAAAAAGGATATAAACAGTTCATTTTGAAGCAATCTTTTCTTAAACTCAGAGATGTGGATTCGGACGGCAATTAAATTACCACACAACCTTGGAGTTTGTCATAAAACAATAGTCGGCATGGGATTTTTATTTGGGTGGTGGGAGAAAAACACTGACATTCTGGATTCGGACGGCAATAAAATCACAGACTAGCCCCTGTAAATAATGAAAATACCTTACGACCCCATGAGAAACAATTGCCATCTGAATAGGGCTTAAATTAATACACAATATGTACACATTCATTATTAAACCTATGCCTAATATGATGGAAACAGTTTCGTTAATGTTTCTTGTCCCCTCACATTGATAGTTACTAATTATTACATTACATAAATCATGTAAATTTCTAATCTATTTTCTGTTCTATTTTCAATTCTAAATAGGGAAATTATACAAAAGTTTATTAGTTTGCCTGATCATTTTTGCTGGTCATTTAACATTTCTATTTTATTCTATCACTGTCAACGCAAATATGCAAATGAGGATGTTAACCCAGGTTTTAGGAATGTACAGTCTAAAACTTGCAGCACATGAATACCCAAGAGTTATTGTTATCCCCAGGGAAATGATAAGCATTGTAAAGCAAGATAACCAAGGGTTTTATACGGTGGCCGGGAAGTGCAAAACAACATTACAAAGTGTGAAACACTTTTACGAAGCTTGAGACAAATTTACATTTTGGAAAACAATTTTACCTATCATAAAACACAATTACAAGGGCAAAACGGCCAATGGAATTGTCACAATTCACCGGTGGAGAGCCCTCTGGTGGCTTTGGATTACCCTTTAATAAATACTGCGTTTGGATCTCCATCCCTTCTGTCTCAAAGCAGTTCGTTACAGGAATAGTGACTGCTGATTGGACAAGACTCTGAAAAGGAGAGTGGTGTTCAAATTGCTCAAATAATAAATAATATATTTTATTTATAACGCACTTTTCATTTAGAAGAATAAGGACAATAAGGACATTTTATTATGCAAAGGTCATAATAAAATAAAAATCGAACTCTAAGCCTACAATTAACTTGATTTTGGGTGGAGAAGCTGCGAACAGACAACTATAAATAGCATGTGTGTTGCTCGGATACGCACTGCTGCTGAACTTTTTTTTTTTTTTAAATTGCGAAAATTTGAGCTATTTGAACACATCATTTGAATTACTAATGATTCATTAAGGTTGTGATTTGCCGCCACCCACTGGTGGTTTTAGTTTCATATTTAACGTAGCCTATAATTTCATTTAAAAATAATTTCATATATAATTTTTAAATTAAATTATAGGCTACGTTAAATATGAAACTAAAACCACCAGTGGAGTGGCGGCAAAACACAACCATAATGAATCATTAGTAATTTAAACGATGTGTTCAAATAGCTCAAATTTTCGCCCAACAAATTGTTACAAAGCCACAGCAAATCGGCGGTGCATATCCGAGCAACACACATGCTATTTATAGTTGTCTGTTCGCAGCTTCTCCACCCAAAATCAAGTTAATTTTAGGCTACTGTTAGTTTAAATTTTATTTATTTTATTTTATTATGACCTTTGCACTTTGAGATTTTTCGGAATGAAAAGTATGTTATAAATATATTATTTATTATTTGAGCCCTTTGAACACTACTCTCCTTCTTATCAGAGTGGGTTCTTTAGTAATTTTGTCTGACCCAACCAGATAGTGGTAGGCAGATTTAAAATTAAGTTTTTCTCTCTCCATAATTGCACTAAATTACCCAGTAAAATAGACGGCTTTAACATTACACATGCACACGCAAATCAATTTTCTCCTGCCGCGGCTGTATAATTTCTGTGTCATGATTGACATATGTCTTGTCCAATCAGCGGACAGTATTCCATTCACCGTGTCACTTCCGATATGTGGTATATTCCCTTTCCGTTAAGAATTGGTCATTGTAAATTTGTTTTAGGACTGGTAAAATAGTTTTGCATCTTGTTAATTTGTTTTCTTAAATGTAAATTTGTTTCGTCCTTGGTAAAATTGTTTTGCCAATGTAATTGTGTTTCATGGTAGATAAAAATGTTTTCCAAAATGTAAATTTCTCAAGCTTCGTAAAAGTGTTTCACACTTGGTAATGTTGTTTTGCACTTCCCGGCCACCGTAGTTTTACGTTGACAGTTTCAGGTGTGCAAAGCCCTCTTCTGTACACCCAAACTAATGTCTGCTTTCTGCTTTTTACAAGTTCACAACCCATTATCATCTTGTTATTTAGGTATCCTAGCCCTAAATACTCTGGTTCTGTGTTGTTGGAGAATACCTTCAATGCAACGCTCCTTGGTCAAGTACTTCACATCTAACCCTGCCTCCAGTAAGTGAGTGCTGAGAGTTGTTCAATGTGGTTCACTGAGAAATTTCTTAAAGTGATTGTTCACCAAGAATGAAAATTAATTAATATGTTGGAAAATAAATTTGTCTGTACAATGAAAGTCACTGGGTTCCAGTGTTCTGGATCCTACTGCCTTTTATTGTTAGCAGTTCGGTCTGGACTTGAGCCGTAGACAGGGTTTTTCCTACATTGAAAATTTTTTGGCGGCCGCCAAAGCCTTATTTGATGAGTTATTGTGGTTCACTGAGAAATTTCTTAAAGTGATTGTTCACCAAGAATGAAAATTAATCATTTACACCTGTAAGACTTTGTTTCTTCTGCATAACACAAAAGAAGATATGTTGGAAAATAAATTTGTCTGTACAATGAAAGTCACTGGGTTCCAGTGTTCTGGATCCTACTGCCTTTTATTGTTAGCAGTTCGGTCTGGACTTGAGCCGTAGACAGGGTTTTTCCTACATTGAAAATTTTTTGGCGGCCGCCAAAGCCTTATTTGATGAGTTATTGTGATTTACAAATTGATATACATTACTAATGCACATGACAGGCTGCATGTTAACTAAGTAACTGAGAACGAGCAGAGAGCCCGCGTGCGCACTCTGTCTTCAAAACAATCACCGTCTGAGCTCTCACTCGCACATATAAATCAAAATCAACTGAACTGACACAATGGTAAAAGCTCGGAAGACTGACTCCATGCTTCACGTGGCGCATTCACACAATATTTTCTCTGAATTACTGCTGGATGTGAATTGTGCTCAAAAATCGCACCTCTTTTGACAGACGTTTTGCACACGCAGCTGACATAAACCATACTTTCTAATAAACTGAAAAATAACCTTATGAAGTTTTTTCTGTGATGACACAAACCTTTTGCTTTGTTTCAACAGTCTAGGTTCTCATATAATGTGTCCGCTATTGTCCGATTCGTTAACTAATAACTCATTTGAACCGATTCATTTTACTGAATTGATCTGTCCAACACTGAACTCATGAATCGGTGTGTAATCATTTACTCACAACCCCTCTGAAATGAGAATGCTATTTGTGTGTGTGTGTGTGCGCATGTGTGTGTGTTTGTGTGCACGTGTGTGTGTGCGCATGCGCGCATGCATGCGTGTGTGTGGATGACCATGTCTGGTCAGCCACCACCGAAGATGATTTCTGACCCAGGAATAACCCTGCTTAGAGGAGTAATTATGCCCGAACAGAAACGTTTCAGACCAATCAAATCGTCAGGGCTGGCTTTATACATTGATGGACAGATGAGCAACAGTAACGTAATCATCCACATCATCAAAGGTGCTTGGGTTGAATTTGTTCTAATGCTAAATGGAGAACTTGTTCGTATAAGCATTCACCTTTACTATTCTCCGGGGGAAAAAAATGCTGTTTGGGGGGTAAAATGTATGTTATTCGCATTCCTGGATATATAACACATTATTGAGGTCGCTTCAACCCATGGACATGGAAAACAACCCACGGGAAAACCGCAGACTTGGCAACACAGTACAGTTGAGTTCTGTTGACATTTGACAACTAATATGCATTGCTCTGTTGCTCTGATTGGTTGTAGGACTATCCAATTGAGGTCTTTCCTGGTTCGGTTGAAACACGCCCCATAATTACGGCCCAGTGGAGCAGTATGACGACTTTAGGCTATTTCATTGTATGGGCAAATATAATGGAACATTTCTTCAAAATATCTTTTGTGTTCCCCAGAAGAAGAAAAAAGTCTTGACAGCATTTTCATTTTGGGGTGAACTATTGCTTTAAGCGTATTTATTTTGACAGATACCATTGGTTTGTATCTAGCCACCTTTTCTGGTGAGATGTTCCTGTTTTGCCACCAACCTTCAGCCTGCTTTGTTTTATTTCAGAGACACGTTGCCTTCCCATGGTTCTCTCTTCCTTCAGCCATTACTCCATCATTCACATGTTGACCAACATGTATGTGCTATGGACCTTCTCTACTAGCATTGTCTCTCTGCTTGGGAGAGAGCAATTTTTGGCCCTTTATCTGTCTGGAGGTAATACTGATTGATTAATAAACACCAACAAAATATTATCTGTCTGTATTTAAGTACATACAGTTCTGGTCTAATTTGAAAGATGTATTTTCTTAAGGTGTTATCTCGACATTTGTTGGTTACGTGTTTAAGACAGCTACTGGTCGTCTGGGCCCTTCGCTTGGAGCGGTGAGTTTCCTGCATCAACAAGTATTAAAGGAATAGTTCGCTCAAGAAATGAAAATTCTGTCATTATTGGTTGCTTGGTTACAATATAAACATTCTTCCACATTTTTTAAAAACTTTTTGTTCAGCAGAAGAAATAAATTCCTACAGGTTTAGAACAACTTGAGTGTGAGTAAATAATGACAGAATTTTCATTTTTGGATGAACTATCTTTTTAAGTTTGAAATCCATTATAAATGAATAAATTGGATGCATATAAGTCAATGTATTCTCAAATCCACAATGTTAACAGCACCCATAGTGATTTTTGTTGCGTCCAGTGCAGGTGTTTTTACCAGAAAACATCTGCTGTTAATGAACTAATAACCATAACAATAACATAACATACATTAGCAAATGCACTTGCTATAATAAAAGCTCTTTTCTGCTTTGTACTTCTGCTTTTACTGCAGATATTGTAATAAAATGCTAACAATGCTCCTCATTTGTAAGTCACTTTGGATAAAAGCATTTGCTTAATTAATAGAAGCTACATGTACTGTAAATGTATGTTTAAAAAAAAAACTGGAGGGCCACATGTGTGCTAGGGGATCAGAGAAAAAAATATGTTACAGAATATTTAAGAGCTGTGAAAGTTAATTCTTTACCCTCCATTGATGAAATGTTCTGGCTTTCTGTGTTTTTACTGTTATACATTAGGGGTACTCTGGCACATCTTCTAAAAGAGTACAGAATCTCTGGATCAAAACACTGAAAAAGAAACCGAAACCAGCGATATAATATGTAATTTGTAAAAAAAAAATAAAAAAATAAAAAAATGTGATCAACATACAAACAGCATATAAATCGAAACAGCCTAATGTTAATTAATAAAATGTCGACCCAGTAAGTGGTATAAGATTATGCATGCTTTGGGGTGTTGATGAGCTTCATATATATTCTATATTTTGAATCCGATCCAGATGTAGCTTTTAACCAAAACACAATTTTCTTGTTTGTTTGTTGCTATTTTTGCTTGTTTGTTTTTTAATGAAACGGTACGTTAAGCTAGAGTAAAACTCTGCTTATTTTGAGGGGGGGTATACACAATATTGCCAAAAGTATAGAGGGAATGCATCGATGTCACTTTCCCGCTGGAACACGCCCCCTCACGCCGGCTTCACACTGCACGCGTAAGCAGGGCGTAGGCAGTGCTGAAGCAGCGCGTGTGTAAAGCAGTAGCAGCGCGCGCACTTTTTGCTTTTACACAGGCAGCGTTTGTCGCGCGCAGATGTCACGCGCAGTTGTGTACAGAGTACTCTATAATGGATAAGTTTGCATTTCTCTTTAATGTATTTGAAATGGAAATTTAAAAAGATTTATCATGAAGCTAACTTTATTTTAGTTTTTTTTTTTTTCCGTTTAGCCTAGTGTGAGTTTTTGATAGAAGAAAGGCCATCGCACTATATGTCCAAGAAAAGCACACTGCTAAAATGAGAAACTTCAGGAAATTGTCTTGAAATATTGGATAGGCATCAAATTTACATGCATTACCCATCATAAACCTCTTAAAGATAATTCATAAATGACTGTAATAACTAAGAGGAAACTTCTTGATGATATATTATAGGCTAAATGAGCAAATTATCTAAAAACGTTTTTTTTAAAAATGACAAAATAACGCACATCATAGTCTATCTACATTTCTATACTGTATGTGTGCTATATTAATGTGTGTATATTCTATTTACCTATCCATAGTTGTTCGTTCGTGAGACAACGAAAGATTTTCAAAAACACTTTAAAATGACTTACCATCAGCACCAAGAGCCACTCACGCTCACCAACTTCGCCCCATGCTTTTTCCTTCACTTACAAGTCTTTATAAAGCAAATTGTGTGGATCATAGAGAACTGTGAGCTTCTCAACCTTCACGATGAGATGAGTGTCGTGTCATGCACTCTGAAGAACACTGCCTGTAACACCACGTGCTTTTGTTTATCGTTATAGTTATAATATATACATATAGTTATAATATATACATAATTTAATTAATATTTACTGGCATACATTATTTAAAATTAGTTTTGTAGTTCAGGCAAAAACTTATGGCAGTGACTTGTCATATGGTGACTGAGAAACACACGGAACACTTCACTAAATTATTTCATGGTTAAATGTGTTATTTTTCATGTTAATCAGTTTAATTTTGATCAGAACAATGTACTGTGGCTTTAATTCATCGTGAGCAGCGCGTCTTAAATAGAGCCGGCCCCGAAACGATCGCGGCACTGATGCTTCTGCTCTTCTCCTGCAACGCGCCGCTGCGCTGCCTCTGCTGCCGGTGTGAATGCACTCATCTGTTAACATGAGCGCCGAAAAAAATACGCGCTGCTTACGCCCTGCTTTCGTGTGCAGTGTGAAGCCGGCGTCAGCCCGGGCTGAGTGGCAGAAGAGCAGTTGCGTGACTGGAGTTAATGGGGCTTGATTTTATACACCTTTGGCCTTGGCAGTGATTGGTACACCTGCATTCAGTGATTTGGAGGGGTGTCCCAATACTTTTGGCAATATAGTGTATATTCCCCTCAAAATATGCAGATTTCTTTTTAAATGTTAAAAATAATTGCAATTTGTATCACAAATGTATAGATGTACAAAATATACAGTTGTTGTAATTATTAATATTATTAATAATATATCATAGTTAATATTAAACACTGTTAGTGTTTCAGTGCTATAAAACCCCCTTTAAAGGTGCCCTAGAATGAAAAATTGAATAAACCTTGCCATAGTGAAATAATAAGAGTTCAGTACATGGACATCACATACTGTGAGTCTCAAACACCATTGCCTGCTTCATATGTAAATGTTGTGCATGAAAAACACCACGGAAAAATAAGTGATTCTCAACATAATGCCAACCGTGACGCAATCGTTGGGGATCATTAATATGTCGCCCCCAACATTTGCATATGTCCGAACATGTAAGCCACATGCCCTCTATGTAGATATCAGAGAACAATTTAACATATTGTTTCAACTTATTCTAGGGCACCTTAAAGTGAGTATTGATTTGTGTCTTGCAGTCAGGGGCCGTCATGACGGTACTGGCAGCAGTCTGCACCAAGATTCCTGAAGCTAAGCTGGGCATTGTCTTGCTTCCTATGGTCAGCTTCACTGCAGGAAACGTAAGTGTAAAATAATTCAGGTATATCTTGTTCTTTTGTATGTGTAGCGTGTGATACTACTATAGCAGTAATGTTTTTTTCATATGTTCTAGGCTTTAAAAGCTCTTGTTGCTTTGGATACAGCTGGTCTTCTTTTGGGCTGGAGGTTTTTTGATCATGCAGCCCATCTTGGTGGAGCTTTGTTTGGAATGTGAGTGCTTCATTGTTTTTTCCCACCACTGATTTGAACATGTTCATTATTTCACAACAGTGCCTTTTTAGGAGATGTAGTGATCTCCACATTTTTCTTTAGATGTTATCAGCTTGCTTCCTGAATTGAATTAAAGACCTCATGAAATCAAAATTAGTCAGAAACCGTGGTTTACAGTGAATTTTGAACAGCTTGTTAGGCATTATACAGAGCGTAAGCCCTAAACTCCTTTACCTGTTCTAAATTCACTGTTTACCACAGGGCTTACTGCTTTTATTCAATGATTATTCCACATACATGGCAAGATTTCGTAAAATAAACACACAGACACAAGAATGTTTTGCTATTAAAAAATAAATATTATTATTCCACCAAGCAATGTAGCTCTTCAGATGCAACACACAGATGCAGTGGCACAGGACTAATGATGTGATGGTGGCACAGGTTTGTGTTTGTAGAATAATTTACGAGTGCTTCAAATGCGGCTCAACCAATCAAAATCAAGGACCGGAGCAATCTGTTTTTTAATTGGAATTTTGTCACAAGATAGTCCAGCTTTTAACCATCTGTATGCTAGAGCAGTGGTTTGCAATCCTGCTCCTAGGGACCCACTCTGGTAATTTTGAATATGTTTCAATACAAATATTTTTGTTCAATCAAATGTTCTATGGATTAAAAAAAGGAGGAGCCCCTCCCAAACTTTAATGTTTCAATATAAGGAAAATAGTTGAACTCATCAAGTGATTTCCATAAGGTGTTTTGGCATTTGGACTTTGTTAGGTTCTCTCTCACCTTTTTCCTTAAAAGGGGTGAAGAACTGAGAAATCAACTTTCAATTGAGACTTTGATATAAAAAGTTCATCATGATATAAGAATGTCCTGTAGGTTTCGGAGCTGAAAACGTCCTTGTTTGTTAAAGAAAAGCTTGTATTGACACCAGGCTATTGGTGTAACGATTCGCACGTTTTCTCGATGTATCTATGACAAATCCACATCGATCTTGAAACGTGTATTTTGAATCGTAAATCGTTCATTTCGGACAATTCTCGATGTAAAATGCTATGTATCAGATGAATTGCGATTAAATAACAATTCAGTGCTTTAAAATAAACATCTGATTATTTGTTCTACATGTGTGGATTAATAGAGACGTTGTGCTGCGTCATCCGCTCCCTCACAGTCACAACTCTCCTTCACAGACAGTGCTGAGCTCTTTACCGCCTTCACTGGGTTGCGCTCGCACTCCATACTAGCTCATTTATATAAAATAAAATACTGAAGTTTCACGGAAATGGGTCATACCTGAGCATTTGAAATACAACCCTACTTATTCAAGGATGCACATTTATTGCATGGACAGAGCAAACACATTGTAAGTGTCTAAAATGCATACGCACTGTTCTAAAGAATTATACATGAAGTTTTACTTAATATCGTTTAACTGAATATACGAAGCAAACTGCTACATTAACAACACTAAAATAAGCACGTGCGGTTTATCTATCAATAAAGTAAAGTGTGTAAATAGTTCATTAAATATTTAATCTTTGTTAACATTAGTTAATAAAAATCCAGCTGTTCATGGTTTGTTCATGTTAGTTCATATGTGCATTAACTAATGTTACCAAGATTTTAATAATGCATTAGTAAATGGTAAAATTAATATTAACAAAGATAAATGCACGCTTTATAAGTGAAGTTCATGTCAACTAATGAACCTTATTGTAAAGTATTACTGGGTTTGTTGCCCACTCTCTGACCTCTAAAGGCTGTTGTGTAATTCACACCCTGCCTAAGACACATTAGGGGAAGCATTTCAATAATTCTATCTATACATATAAGAAAATGCATAATCAAATCGAATTAATCGAATCGTATCAAATTGTAATGTAAATTGTCTTGAATCGAATCGTTCTAAATTAGCAAAAATCGTTCTTGAATCAAAAACGTATGAATCCTAAATCGAATTGATTCGCTGCCTACCCAAAGATTCACAGCCCTACACCAGGCCCTTAAAAACAAGAGACCATTGACGTCATAGAATGCAGAAATGCCTCCTCAACAGATAAATATGTACTCCTGCATCTGTGGCCACTCCACACGACTCATGCAGCTTAACGGACAACGCTACCAAGCATTAAACATGCCGAAGATAGCACGATATTGCTGTGCCTGGTTGCAGAAGAACACAGTCCCTTGAACTTTATTTTTAATGAAGTTCCAGCTCACGTGCTTAAGACATGTTTGCATGTTTGTTTGCTTCAATTCAATGCGGAATTGTTGGTAAACAAGACAGGTCAAGCTTGATTTCCAGACATATTGAGATTAAAACACAATACTGTGCCTTCTATATTGGATCTGACAGGAATGGTGCAACACACATCATGTTTTTATATGTGAAAGTATTGCATTGTTACAGATTGTTTTGATTATGTGTACGTGTCTAATAGAACATACCTTATAGCACGCTGTCACAGGCTAGAGAATCCTTTATTTGTATGTCCATTGCCATTCGGGATCAGACTCAGACATGTATGGGCTAGGGCTCGCAAAGCCCAACATCACGGGGCTGTGTTTTCCAGATGTGCTACCAAAATGTAAGCTTGTCGGCAGGCCAGTGAATCTTAGTGAAATAACATTCCTTCCTTGACCTGCGATGTTTACTCTCTTGACTTGATATTTGAAGGGCGGTTTGCACTTATATCCACCGGTCGGGTGGGCCAAGTTAAATAAATAAATAAATAATTCTAATCAATCGCGTTTCGATGCGAGATAAATCATTGTGTTTGTTTGACAAAGACATTTTGCGAGCCCTGTTTGAGAATCATTCCGGTTTCCACTTTCAAAACAATCACTCACGTGACCTGACAGGGGAACAGAAGCTCATTAAATATGCAAATCTTATCCAATCCTAGCCGTGGGCGTTTACTTCCAAGTCTACAGTGCGACACGCCCATAAAAGTAGAGTGTGCAGGAGAGAGCCTTAAAACCACGGTAAAAATAGCCTATTTAGATGATAGATTATATTCAATATTCATTATTCTTATTTATTTAAATACACGCAAACGTCATAAATTGACCTCAGACAACAGTATAATTTTTTTTTAAGAGCCAGTTCATGACATCTTTAATTTCCTTTCCTCCCTTTCTTTTAGGTGGTACATTATGTATGGTAATGAAATTATCTGGAGGAAGCGTGAGCCACTGGTAAAATTCTGGCATGAATTAACAAACAAGCCAACCGGCAGACCCCGACCAGGTGGAGGAGGTCGTGGTCAAGTTTAGGATTATTCATCTACCTCAAAATCACTGGACCCGCTTATTTCTGAAACAGAAATTTAAAGTACAAACATATGTCTATCCCTTCAACTTCAAGACTGTCGTCCTTTAAAAGGCAAAAAGGTTGTAAGAATAAGCTTATAAAAAGAACCCTCATCACGTTTCGTAGCAGCACTATTGTTTGAGGACAAACTCATTGATCTCCTCTACATGTAGCTTAGTATTTTTGTTTATAGTGAAGTTTGAGATCATATAAAAAATCTTGGATTCAAAATGTAATGTAAAACCTGGAAATAAGCAACGTTTTGTGATTTTGAAAAAATGTAAAACAATGACCAGCAGCTTTATTATATAAAATGAATCTGAAATATTTTAGGTTATGCACTATTACATGGTCACTAATCAAATAAACAAATTTCTGACATTAAGCATGTTAACTAGTCTGTACAAGATATCGGATTATCTGAGAATGAATGTTCCAAAAGAGAATCTGACTTCCTTTGAAGTATAAGTCAGATGTTCTTTGGAACATTCTAAAATATCAAGTCTTAAGCTCCGTTTCCACCTAAATTACCCGGAACAATTTGTACCAGGAACTTTTTTACAGGAACTTTTCTCCCCCCCGGACCTGCAACTGTCTGCATTTCCACCGCGATCTAAAAAGATTAGGCAAATTAGTCCGGTGATGTAGGACTGCGCGTGACTGCTCCTCCAAGTCAGTGACGGACAGTAATCATTTTTGCGGTCGCAAATGATATTTTATGATTATGATATTTTTTGTACCGATTGAAAGATTTAGTGGACTGTTTACATGAGATGTTATCTAAACCGATCTGGTGTTTACATGTGATGAATTTCAATCGCAATCATTTTGTCACATGCAGTTTGTCTGCTGCATCAAAAATGTCCACACTGTTTTCTGCACCAGCTGGAATATGTTAACTTTAGCCATAGCAACTCTTAACGGCCACCAGGCCAGTATACAGTATTTTTTAAGCTATTTATTTGTTGTAAAGTGTAATAATCATCTCAGAAAAAAAAAATCTTCTGTCAGGTGCAGTTAAAGTAAAAACTGCCTGGGGCAATATACGCTGTGTCATTATTCCAACATTTAAGTTACCCCTCAGAAAAATTAGCTTTCCTCTCTTGTCAACATGAGCATGACACGCGCTGTCACGTCATGTAGAAATCGGTCAGGTCGTTTACATGGTGAAAAATAGACTGTAAAAAAATGAATAACTAGTATGGAAGAGATTCAAGCTGTGCTGCTTTTGCTGGTTATCTGTAGGTTTACTTAAGAGGAAATTAACAATGACAGAAAAGAGCACTAATATGGAGATTCAGCAGAATGCAGCATATTCAGAAAGCTTGTAAAGCTAGATTTAAAATGACAATGTATATTATTATCAGCTATTATGGACATTGCACGTGAGATGGCTAAGATGAACGCGCGCCATCAGACAGAGAGCAAGACTGATATTTACTGAACGTAGACCGAACCTTGCAAAAGACTTTTAAAAATGCCGGTTGAAATAAAATGCTGCGTGAGCTAAACCAATCAGCATGTTCAGCGCCTATGTCCCGCCCTCGAAAGTTCCTGAACTTTGAAAAAGTACTACCTCGTGAGCAGGGCCGTTTGGAGGGGGAAATATTTACCCGGAACTTTGTTTAGACCCTGGTTCCTGCAGTCACAACACACAGAGTACCACCCCAAAGTTCCTGGTTCCTGGGTAAAGTTCCTGTGGTGGAAACGCGGCTTAATGTGAAATTCAAACCCAGGGCATCTACAGTCAAACCAAAATTTATTCAGACACTTACAACATTTTCTCACATTTTCACAATTTATTCGCTATAGTTTAGAAAATGGTAATAAAATATGACAGAATCTCAGAGTTAAACTGTATCAGAACAAATTCATATTGATAATGTCAGATAACTTTGATAGAAAGGTATGTAATGGATTACAATCAACCAATCAGCTCTTATCTGTTAAATTTCAGTACACAATTAGTACCAATTTTGGTCAACCTATTACCAATCGAGGCTTAATTTTGTTCAGTCCGTGGTGTAAAAGGTTGCATTAGCAAAAACACCTAATGCTTAGTTCACACTGCCTAATTTTATCCTCTATTTTGACTCGCCGACAGGTTTTTCAAAATTGCTGACAAATGCCCGACATCATAGGCAATTCGGTGCACGTGAGTGACAATCACGTGTGAATGATCAAAGACGCGATTAAAGAGAATAGCTGACGAGTCGCCCAATTGCGTAGGTTTGGTCTCAGCTTTGGTGGGGACATCCCATCAGGTTTGCTTAGATTATATAGTCTATTATTTGTTATGTTACTGTTAATGCTACATAGTTTATTAATATGTCTATTAATTTATGAGGCTCTTCAGTTCAAATTATCCAGTACCAAAAGAAGAATAAAACAAAATACTCTTTAATTTCCAAGTTCATAAATGATTTTCAAAATTGATTTGGAAAAAACCAACACACGCACACACACAAAATTTCTTATTTTTAATATAAAAAGTGATTGTGGACTGGATATTTTTTTACCTCTTATCACAGTATTGGGCATGTCAAAGATTAGTAACAACTTTTTCTCCCTCATTTACAGTTCGTGGCTGTTTTTGCCCCATTGACTTCCATTATAGCCACATTTTTTTGATTGGAAAGCAATGACACCATATAATCATGTATTCTTGATTTTTGGTGGTTTTCCCTGTTGGGAAGTGGTAAAAAGTGTAACGTTTACAGTTGATAACCAGGTGGCACCATTAACCCTTTAGATAGGCCTGTGCTAAAAAAAAAAAAAAAAAAAAAAGAAAAGAAGAAAAAAAGCTTATTTTCTAGCTTTTGTAGAGAATATAATAACAGCATATAAATGAGGGAGAATTTTTTTTAAATTCTGATGCTGCACAAAAACTAACAATGCATCAAAGCCAGTGTTGTTACTAATCTTTGACATATCCAAAACTGTGATAAAAGGTCAAAAATATCCAGTAAGCAATCACTTTTTATATTGGAAAAAAAGTTATTTTGTGTGTATGTTATTTTCAAAATCAGTTTTTGAAAATAATTTATGAACTTGGCAATTAAAGAGTGATAAGAGTGACAATTAAACAATAACATCTATGTTTACAAGTATGTAAACTTGCAACAGAACACATTTTTTATTATTTTACATTTAATTATTTTATTTATTTCTAAAGAAATCTTTAGTACCCTATATTGGTGCACTTTAAAGGGATAGTTCACCCAAAAATGAAAATTCTGTCATCACTCTCCCTCATGATGTTCCAAACCTGTATGAGTTTCTTTCTTCTGCTGAACACAAAAGAAGATATTTTGAAGAAAGTTTATAACCAGGCTGCTTTAGGGGCACCATTTACTTCCATAAGGAATGTGTCTTCCTATGTATTTAACATAGCAAAGAAATGCATACAGGTTTGGGACAACTTGAGGGTGAGGAAATGATTTAAGCAGTCACTTTAAGCTTTAAGTAACTTTCCGTACAATTCTGAAATTATTATTATTTTTTTTAAATTTTCTTTATTAATTTACTATTATGAATATATTATGTAATTATTTGTCCCATTTTAATCAAAATATTTTTTAAATGTCAAACTGATAAATGATAAATTAATAAAATTAATTAGGCTATAATCTATTAATTAACCGGTTTAATGTCTAGAAAAATAAGTCTGCCAAGCTTTGATAATGTATGGAATATTATATTAATATATTATCCATTAAAAAACAATATGCCTACGCCTAGAAGCACGGATGTGTCTGATGTTTTTTCAATTTTTCTGTGTTGTCCAATGTTTTTCCAATGGCCAATATTTTTTGGGTATAATATGTCACATTTTACTTTTATTTTGCTATCCTCACTTACATAAATTAACTAAAGTGTCCTGCACCCACTAGTAAACAAATGTATCTGGTGTCTAAATAAAATCTTTAAAATATAAATCTATTTATTAGCAAAAGTTATTGAATGGACTTCCATGAAAAGATTTCTATTCTCACCTCAGGAGAGAAAAGTGTCAAAATATTTTGAGACAATAAATGTATATACAGATGCCATGATCACTTCTTTATTGCTGACTGCAGATTTTCTGCAGCCTTAAAATAGCCGTTTACTGTCATAAAAAAAGCAATAACTTATAAAAGCACTACACCTTAAGAAAAAAATAGCATTTTGTATACTTAATATACAATACTTACAATACAATACACAAAGAACATAAAAACAGGAAGTTAGACAGTTATCAGCAGAATAATACTCAAAATTGGGGATCATAGAATTTTAGAGACATCGAGAATGCAATCATTCTGATTGCCAGTTGTTTATTATTATTATTATTTGTAAATGGTGACTCGGGTCACACAGAGTTGAGCATGTATGAGCAAATATGATTATTTATTTGTTATTCTTTTTTGACAGTTATTACGAAACTTCAAAAAAACAGAGATGCTAATACAATTTCCTCATTGTGCATACAGTGTGACATCAATAACCTTCAGTTGTCTCATTTTCCACCAAGAGGCGATCTGAATCAACGCCCAGCCCAAAACATCTCACTCACCGTTTCTTCTGTCTAAATAGAGCAGAAGGTCAGAACTGCAGTCCATTATGACATCGGGTACTTTGTGTAATTCAATTTGAATTTTCAGCTCATGTCTTTCTGTGTTCCACTTCACTTAAACTGTTCCGTTCGCCTGCACTGTTTCCAGCAAAAGTGGGTCTGTGGGCTCCAGTGAAACATCAGTACAAAGGATGGGTGTGTTGGTGGGCCAGTCGTCAATCTGAAGAAGAAGAAAAAAAAACATCAAGTGGTCATTCTTTCTATAGTTATGGTATAGGTGCGTTTTCTTTGTTCCATTTTAACTGGGTCAGATATACTTTAACTTTACTGTGCAAAACAAAAACTGTGTTTTTTAAAGGAAATAAAAATAAGCTAATTTAGATGTCTGAACAGGAGAGTTAGGTGCTATTAATTGCTAAGTAAACTAATTTCTGTAATTTAATTACTTTTGTCAATGTCTGTCTTTAGTACCTATAGTAATATATTGCATCCTTAACATCTCCGAAAAGTCTTATATTTATAAAAGAAAGATACACTGTACAGAGTTTTTCCGAATAAAACCGAGTGGGTGGAGGCATATCGTGTAGGTGGGGCTAAAGAATCACAAGTGTGCAGCTATTGCGTTGAGAGCGTATGAAAGCTGTGACATCCTTGAATGTGAGGAAGAAAACATTATACAAAAAAACCATGCTATCAATCAGATTCAGCCATACATAGAAGATGAATCTGATCCGGAGGCTGAAATTGAACAAGAGATTTGGCGTGCTGCTTTCGCTCTCTCGGTCTGGTCGACGTGTGAAGTGCCCGTACGGCCAGTACAAGGAAATTCCACCCTTGTTGATGTCACGCTGACCCATACTCGAAAAAAACTTTCCCAAACTTGGAAGTGTATAATTGGAGGCCAAGATGGCGGCGATGTAAGTGATAGTGGCCCTCATTTATCAAAAGTGCGTAAACCAAATTTCCAGCGTACACCTTGCGTACACCCAAACCCACGGTGACTTTGAGATTTATCAATATGGATGTTGGCGTATGGCACGCCCAAATCCTACATCAGCTCAGGAGGTGGTGTACGCACGTTTGAGTTAGTGTGAAAATGCACAGAAAAACAATTCCTAACATCACAAAACGCACTGACAAGATATGCTATATTATGACCCACTGTTAAAAACCACAACAACAACATTCAGTGTTTATTTTTGTGCAACATGAACGTCAATGTTTAATTTTTGTGACTTTACCAAAGCGTTGATTTTTAGGCATATGTATTCCTCCAGTCGCGAGCCTGTGCGCTTTATCTGACGTTTCAGGCCCGCAGCTGCGCACGGACTGGGACTAAAATAATTCAGACTGACAAAATAAAAAATGACCTTCTTCTTTTAAATAATAATAAAATCAATAAAAAAAGACATTCTTCTTCTAAATAACAAGCGTCATTAAGAATAATAATCATAGGCTAATAATAATAATAAGAATCTTACAAATTGTCATGTAATTATTAATGTGAATGAATCTTACTCCACATCACATAATCATCACTGTCGTACACCCCAATACATGCCGTGATACGAAATTAAATGATGTTTCTTAAAAAACTAAGTTCGGGAGAAGCACGTTCAAATGATCTACCTAATCATGATGTCATTCCAACCAGCTGTCAACAATCAGTAATCAACATGTCTACCAATCAGCTCAAGTGGAGGATCACATAAATACCCAGTCAACTCACCAACGTTCCTTGACAAAGTTTGCAGCATCCCTCCACCACCCCTTCTACCTCACACGCACCTGGTTAACTTTCCTAACCAGAAATACGGGGGGAGTACTCTGGGTTCGGGCCAAATACCGAGCTCGGAGCCCTCTCCTCGGACAGCACGCCAAATACGCATACCATTTATTCTATCTGAATTATTTGTAAGTGTGAACTCGTGAAATGCTATTTTTTTCAAAACGTGCTGTAAAATAATGCAGTGATGGTAATTTATCATCCAAACTTTAAACTGCTGGAGTGCACTTCTCAACCTCCACACTATTAACAGTACTCGTTATTTGTGTCCATATTTTGTTTTTGTGGGTGCCTTTAATTCCACTCTTTAAACTCTCAAAACAATTTCGGGGTTTTTTTTCACTTCCCTGGTGATCTCGATGGGCACGTCTCAATCATCTCACTAGTTCAGTTGTCAGGGCACTGATCAGGGAGTGCATTGACTTATGTCCTAATCAGTGCCCTGACTAGTGGACTAGTGAGATGATTGAGCGCGCCCGATCTCCGCGTCGGAGAAGTTTCGCTTCTTTGCCGTCTTCTGTTTGTCCATGGCGTAAAATGAGGGCGTGGGGGAGGCGGAGACTTGAATATAAAGGGGCGTGTTATTCTAATGACGATCGTTTTCAGCCGCCGCATTTATCAAGGGCAGGTATTGCGTACACCTGGATTGCAGAGGTGTGCACAGCTTCATAAATCAGGCGGTGAGAGGAGTGTAAGCATAATCTTACGCCAACATATACACCAGTTTCTACGCAAGATTGATAAATGAGGGCCAGTGTGTTTTTCTCTTTATGGAACTAAAGGTGAAGAGTTGAAATAAATTGCTACATGAACTGGTGATAACGTGAAAAATTAAGTTAAACCAGTCATACAAATTTGATTTGGCATTTTTATTCATGGGGAAAAGAGGTCGTTTTCCTCAAGATTGAACAAGGTCGAGTTGAACAAGATTGACTTGACACCATGTCTTTCAGTTTGAGGATTCAGCATCAACTGTGAATACCACTGTATTGAAACTTGAATCTTTCTCGTATTGAAAGATACCGAATCACAATGGTTTGACACATGTCTGAATTTTGAATTGTTGTTACATCCCTCTCGGATACTCCTCAGAAGCCAGCTGCAAAAATAAAATAAAATAAATGTGCGGAATCTAGAAAAAGAATTTAAAAAAAAACATGAAAATGAATCTAAAAAAAATGGGTTTAAATCCTTTTCAGTTGTAACTTTAATGGTGCACTATGTAGTATTTTTGCAGTAAAATATCCAAAAACCACTAGGCCAGTGTTATATATTTTGTTCAGTGGAGTACTTACAATATCCCAAATGTTTCCAACTATTTGTAAATTGTGAGAAAATTGCTATTTAAACTGGAGACGTTTCAGCATAGCGTTTGAGTGAGTTGCCTGTCAATCACGTCATATCTGCGTTACCCTCGGTTTCATTCTGCAGAAGCGCTTTTCTCTTAGCAGTGTGAACAAGTCACAGCAGCGCTGAGCGAACACACGGAGCAAGGGGCGTCATACTGGGGGGATAAAGGGTACCGAGCATAGACCGTAAAAAAATATGGACGACTCGACATCATCCGTTTCCGCTTGCCATATTTGAAGCTTTCAGGCGGCCTTGCACGGCGTTGACATCTTGGGACCGAGTCTGCGCAGTAGCGATTTCGGGACCGGAGTTGCGCAGTAGAGCGCAGGAAGTAGAGCAGGAAGTACAGCTGCGATATCAAAAGCCCGCCCACACTCTCACAGATGCAGAACAATTAATTATGTTGGTGTGAAATAAACAGTTATGGAAATGTAGAAATTAAAGCTAAAGCTCTAATCTGCTCCCAAAAATTTCGAAAAAAGTCCGTTAGTGCCTCAGTGACAACTTCACTCAGAGAAGCCGTCAGTCTCAGCTGTCAATCATGACGTCACACCCCCGTTTTTATAGCATCAAATAACTAACTCAAACTAAACTTATTTTTAAAACGAACACCTGAAATGAAATCATCGTGATGATAACTGCCTTCAGTGACATAAACTACCTTTGGGGGAAATTTTTTGAAGTGTAATTGTATTTTTTAGTTTGCCTCGCGTCCATTAGAAATCACAGAGGGGCGGCTATACTGGGACCGGTCACCGGGGGGTGATCGAGGCGCGAAAGCTTCAGTAAATGAGAGGGAGACTGCAGGCTTGGTACCGAGTACCCAGGGCCCAAGGCAGGGGGGGGCCCCTTAGAAGTCAGTTTTCTATACATACATATACATAAATCAGATTATGGCTTATTTTGTTTAAGTTTTAAGTTTTTTTTATGATAAAAATGCAATACCACACCCATTGGTATCACTATGGTATTTGGTACGGGGGCCCAGCAAGATGATTTGTACCCAGGGCCCAAAATTTAGTGCTATGCCGCTGAGTAACATCATACCATCATCTTAAACTAACTTAAATTTA
Source organism: Pseudorasbora parva (assembly GCF_024679245.1). Lineage (NCBI taxonomy): Eukaryota > Metazoa > Chordata > Actinopteri > Cypriniformes > Gobionidae > Pseudorasbora > Pseudorasbora parva. The sequence goes on along the minus strand of NC_090180.1, from coordinate 24,075,864 downwards.
TCTAATATGATAAACAGAGCTACTTTACCTTATAATCATGACCGGAAAAAACGGAAGTGTGCACACCCGGCTACTGTGTCCCGTCCTGTCATAATAAAAGTCCCGGTACTCGCAAGCCGTGTGTTTTTATAACATTCGCTCCAGCGGCCATGCTCAGCTCCACAACACTCGGTCCTGCTCTGCTTCACACTACAGTAACGTTAATAACCGCATCCATGAACATGATTTCTGCCCTAGTCCTATTTTCCACCGGCTGTGAGGTGAAGACCACATGTCCCAAAATACTGCGCTCACACTTGGCATCATCAAACTACGCCTTTGTTTAGAATAGGCGCTCTCCAGTGGACGGAAAGTTGCATAGTGCACCTTTAAACATTACATATTTGCGGGACAGTCTAAAAAGAAAAGTTTTTGGGAAACGGGAAACAGATGTTCAGTTTTGGAGGACACAATGGGCAAACTCAATTTTCTTTAGCCATGGCAGCAGCCACTCGGCTGGGACTGCTATTATGTTACATCGGTTTAAGGGGACTATATTATAAACTTTGTGCTGTAATAAAACAAGATAACGCCACCTTTATAGCTTGTTGTGTATATGGACACAACTCTTGTGCATCCAGTAGGGTAATGTTCTCTCATCTAGAGAATAAACTTAAAAAGTTTCACAAAAAATATAATAACACATTTTTTTGGAGGAGAAGATTTTAATCCTATAAAATCTGAGAATTTCAATCCTATATATGTTTGTGTATATATATATGTATGTGTGTATATATATATATATATATATATATATATATATATATATATATATATATATATATATATATATATATATATATATATATATATATATATATATATATATGTAATTTTATTATTATTTATTTTTTTAAGTCAGTTCATGATACCTTAATAAGTAACTTACCCAACACTGCTGGATAGGAACTGATCATAAACACACTTACCAGTACACTTGGAATGGGCTCCCTGTGGCAAATTTGTTTGATCTGTGGACCAAAATGTGTTGCCGACCATCCCAGAATAAAGGCCATGGCAACCGATACTATTACAGAGATGCTCACTATCATTGGCTTCACAAAGTCAGATGTCTGCTCTAGAAAGGAAATCACAGGTCAATGTGAACAAGGATGATGTATAATATTTGTCATCTTGTCAATTATCTTCAGTCATCTTCAAAAAAATCTTCCTAATGCATTATTCTGTACTCATGGAATGATATCTACTAAAACCAATTCCTTTATCACAGATCACTCACCAGGTATGATGATACACTGCGTGTCAATGCTGAAGTTCTTGTTAATGGCTTCTACTACTGCTTCTGCTCTGAAGCACATCTTCTCTTGCCCTCGATGGGCAGCAATGGATAAATGATAGGGATAAGATCTGATCACATTAATTAAGGCCTGCAACGACATAATAGACCTTAGTCAGGACAGATGCTTTATAATTAATTTTCTTTATGCTTACCTTCACTTTATTTTACACAAAGGAAGATGAGTGATAAATGTACAGTCTGTTTGTAACAGTTATGTTTAATTTTCATGGACTTTTAGTTTCTATTCCTCAGTTACCTGTTTCCTTTGTTCTAGTTTCCTGCCATTATCTGTTGTCATGGAGGTTACTTTAATGAGCATAGCTGTCTTCATTTAGTCCATTATCTCTGTGTAATTATGCTGCGTTCCAGGCAGGTTTTTCAGCCCATAAGTTACAACTTCAAACCATGACTCGCGACTTTGCAGCGTTCCAGGCAAAGTCATGCCAAACTGCCTGAGCGCGAGGAATCGCGATAGCTATGTAAACAAAACATGCCGGTCCGTATGTTGCTTATGCTCATTTACAATAATTTATATCGCCAAATATGCTTATTTGAGGGAATGTGGGAAGAAAAAATGCCATATAAAGTAAGAGAAGCTGTTATACCTTTAATCTTTATGTTTTTGTATATTTGGAAATGTATTTGGTATTAATATATTCTTGCACTCAATAAACTGAAAACAAGCTAATGCTAGAATAGCTGCTGATAAATGCATAACTTTTGCTGATAAATAACGTTAGAGCAATACCTTATTTTAATAAATGATTTAGTGTTTAATGTATCACTTCCATAAACACAGCATCCATAGGGGCTGCCATTTTTGTTTCACGGGCTATGTGATGTCAGAACTAGTAACTGGGAGTACATTGATCTAGTGGAGTTCACAAGTGGGAAGTCCCGGGTTTGACGGCCGTTCCAGTGCACTTTCACGGGTATAAAGTTGGAAAAATGCGGGTCACAGGTTGCCTGGAACGCGGCATGTCAAGCTATCTGATGTTTGTTTAATAAATATTTACTTTATTTTGTAAATCTATCTTAATTGGACATGAAGCGTGACAGAATACTGGACCCAAAAAAGATGCCCATCAATGGCCCACCCATCAACTTTAAAGGTAGAAGGAAGGAAGGATTTGCCAGGGTGGCCGTCTGGAAAGGTATATGGAGGAGTTTATTAACTTCTGTCACCGCACTGCCTGTGATGACATCACCCTAATGGCTTTGGTGTGGGCTGCGTAAAGAGATATGATTCGTTTTGCCTAGAAGAGACCCTTGTTAGAGGAGTACATGCACTTCACACTATGGATTGATGGGTCCTTATTCACTATAGGGGAAGCTGAAGATACCATCGCCATTGTTCATCCCTGAAACGTCTGTGCCCTCATCATCGTTGGTCCTACCCAGCATAAAGACCGTTTAATCACCCAGTATGGACATTGTGTTATTATTGCTGACACATCCCAACCTCACTCACCTTCCTCGACTGCAAAATTCAGCCAGCCCTTCAGCCCTGCCTCAGCTGGTTCCCTTCAGCCCCTCAACTTCTCCCCTTATGCCTTGCTCTATGGATATGCCTCAGATCTCACAGTTGTCAGTCGTCAGCTTCGCCCAGGCAGGCGGATCCCCCGGTTGCTGGTCCCATCACTTTACCTTGCCCCAACCTGTCAGCTCAGGTGACCTTCAGACTCCACCAGGCTCCCTCGTCCCTCCTGCTGTACCTTGGTCAACCATGACCCTGCCTGCACTATGGACTTACGAGTTATCTGTTGCACTCTGTCTCTCCATCGCTTGGCCTTCCATCGAGCTCTGCCTTGGTCCTCTGTTGGACCTGTTCCGCATCAGTCCTCCAGAACTCTGGTTCCGCCTCAGCCTCCCGCACCATTCGTGTCGGCCGTCTCCATCTGCACCCCTGTGCTCCACCTCCATTGGCTTCTCTTCCATTTGTCGTCCCCCAGAGGTCATAAGACAAGACTCCATCATGACTTCTCCCTCCATTGACTCTGTACCACCAGCCCTTCGCCCACCCAAATTAACCACTTCTTAAGCCATTTTACAGCGAGAGGCTGTACCTTCCCAGAAGGGGGCATTCTGTACAGGTATGTTCAGTAAGTTTTAATTTCATGGACTTTAAGTTTGTATTCCTCAGTTACCCATTTCCTTTGTTCTAATTTCCTGCCATTATCTGTTGTCATGGAGATTAATTTAACAAGCACATCTGTCTTCATTTAGTTCATTATCTCTATGTATTTAAGTCCCTCAGTTTGTTTCAGTCCTTGTCCAGTAATGTTCATGTTGGAAGCTATGAGACTTTTAATGAAATATATACTTTGACAAAATAATCTAACCGTCTTCTTTATTGGACAGAAGCATGACACTGTTCAGTATGTTGTACATTTCACATTTCCTTTTTATTTATTTGTTTGTTTATGATTATTGGAAAAATGTATCAATGCTGACACCACGTTATACTTAAGCAATATCACTTTTATGTTTCTATATGTTTCACTTTTATGTTTTCTATTACTTTAATGCTGTGATTATCACCTTTAAGCTGGCAGCATGATTGATTTTATCAAGTTCATTGCAACCAGAAGTGAATATTGAGTAACCTATACATTTTTAGACACAATATTTTTTAGTTATTGTCTATTTTAGTTTCGCCAAAGAAGTTCCAAAACAGGGCAAAATCAGGAACTGTTTCATCTCTGGTAGTGACACTAACACCCTCAATTGTGAAGTAATGCCATCTAAGGTCCACATCATTTATTAGCAAAGCCAGACATACAGAGAGATAATAGAATAACACAATTTTAAATTAAATAACCAAATTAAAGTATGAATATACTCACATTCTGTTCGTCCCCCTCCTTCCAGACTTTAAGGTTTACGGTCATATCAGAAAGTGTTGTACTGAAGCCCACCTGGATGGGATCACCCTCCACATTTACTGTCATTTTCGGAGCCAGCAAAACTGCTATAAAAGACCACAAATGGACATTTGTCACAAATTATCCATTTCAGACATCTCTAATTTTGTATTAGTAAAAATAATGCCAATAATGCTCAACTGTCTCTCCTGTTGAAGGTCGCTGGTAGATGTGTCCATGTTTTTTTGCCATCACAGTTTGTCTTTATGCGGATGCTGTAGTCACAGTTGGAGGCCAGGTCATGAGTGAGATCACACCTGGTTTTACTGATCTCTTGGCAGTCATATGCATTCACCCAAGTTCCATTAAGTTTGTATAACTCATACTCTCTACATTGAGATATACACAATGTATATATAGATTATTATATATAATATAATATAATATAATATAATATAATATAATATACACTGCCCAACCAAAAAAGGGCAAAAAATAGGCAAAGTCTATGATTGAATAATTATTGCAGTGATTATGTTTCTAACATGTTATATGTTTAGCAACAATTCTTCAGTTCTTCTAACCCTTAATTTCATTAACAACCATGTAGGAAGACACATAATATTCATACGCCTTATTCCCGGATGACAATTTCAAGTTCTTTAGGCTCAAATTTTGAAGGAATGCTTGAGATGGAGAATGAAGAATCATCTTTACAGAGTGCAGGACTCTTGCATTATAAATACAAGATCTTAACCAAAAACTGATGCACCTATTGATGGAAATATCATTACAACATTTATAGCATAAATGAAACATAATCACTGCAATAATGATTTAATCATTCTGAAGCATTTGCAGTAACACTTGTCAAGTCAAGTCACCTTTATTTATACATGCTATACTTTATTTACAATGCTGATTGTTTCTAAGCAGCTTCACAGTGTTAAGCAGGAAAATAATGCAACAGAATTTGATTCAGCTATACATCCGCTCTGGGGGAATTTCAATTTTCATATAGTTTCAATACGGGCAGATCAGTAATATAGTTGAAAATGTAATGTCCCCAACTGGCATTTACAGGGGTGAGTTTAATTGGCATGTAGACATCAGGGATGCATTGGTCATATCTAGGCACAGGTCCACCATCTGATCTGGATACTGCTCGGATCTGGCCAACTGTAGTAAAACTCAGGATAAATAGACTAACATTACTAAACTAACATTAGCGTAGATGCAATTCTTCTTATGATGTAACGAGTACATCAGGTGTAATGGGAAGTGCTCCAGGTTCCGACTGACCAGTTAATGCAGCCTAAAACAATAATTTAACTGATTTGAATAATATAAATTGATAATGTTCTTTGTGTATGCCATAGTAAAGAGATGTGTTCTTTTGTCTAGATTTAAACTGACAGTGTGTCTGCTTCCCAAACAATGCTAGGAAGACTGTTCCAGAGTGTAGGTGCTAAATAAGAAAAGGATGGTCCGTCTGCAGTTGATTTTATTAGCAGTATTATCAGCTGGCCAGAATTTTGAGACCGCAATAGACGTGATGGATATAATGCGTTAAGAGCTCGCTTAAGTACTGGGGAGCTTAAATGGGGGGGTGAAATGCTGTTTCATGCATACTGAGCTTTTTACACTGTTAAAGACTTGAATTCCTATCCTAACCATGGACAAAGTTTCAAACACTAAGTTGGACGTTTGGTGGAGTATTTCTGTGTCAAAAATACTCCTTCCGGTTTCTCACAAGTTTCGGAGAGTTTTTTTCGAGTATGGGTCCGCTTGACGTCGACAGAGCGGAAGGTCCTTGTATAATATATAATTGTATGGGCCGTACGGGCTCTTCTCCCGGAAGGGTGCGCGCGCGTGACTAGAGCGAGAGAGGAAATGCACGACCCATAAACACTGCTCTCAGGTGCAGATCCAGTCCGTGCAACATGTCTGTCGTGCCGCGCTCCACTTTATTCCTATGGGTGACGTCAAACGACTTTAATGTGCCCGCACAGCATTCCGGGAAGGCAGCGCTGCATTTGAACCGATTTGAAAGCAGAAATGATGAGAAGCGTCACATCACGCTTCAGTCGTGTTGCAAAAGTGGATCTCCACGGTCTCTGCTGTCACAGGACTTCACCAAATCAACAAGATGTTGTTTTTGATGGAGCGGTCCCAGCGATAAAGGTTCACGGTTGTGCTTTGGAAGCAGGCGGTGAGTAAAACTGCTTTAAATGTCTAGTTATGTTGTTGGCTATCGTCGCGTAAGTAAACATCAGTAAACAACACGATCGTGTATAGTTAATTTATCAATGGAGCATGCAATGTATGGTGTGTGTTTAAATACATTTGTTTAGCTGACCAATATTTCAGTCAGTTTGTTTATGGGGACGTTCTCACAGCGTGCTTCTTGATTCAAATGCGCTAACGTTACTCCATTGTTTTTTTTTAATCTGTCTGACGTGTAAAAGCGTTTTGCTTGCTCCTGCTAAGGTTTAATCTCATACAATCAAATCATGTCATCATAAACCACGAGTAAACAAACGCAAATGTTGACAAGTCACTAAAAATCCTACAGTACATACCACAGAGACGGACGTCCTGCTGCTGCTGTTTCTCCTGTTCAATTTATTTCAGCCTCCGGATCTGATTCTGGATCATATATGTATTAGTTGAATCTGATTGATAGCCATAGTTTATTTGGGGTAACGTTTTCTTTTCCACGCATGATGATGTCAGCTTTCAGAAGCTCTCGTGCTGTAGCTGTGCGCTTGTCATTCTTTAGCTCCGCCCACACAATACGCCTCCAGCCGCTTGTTTTTTTCTGGATAGACTCGGTACAGCCTATCTTTCTTTTATAAATATAATAAAACTAAAGACTTTTCGGGGATATGAAGGATGCAATACTACTCTATAGGTACTCAAGATTAACATGCCCCCCCCCCCTCCTCAACCATTTAGTGCTTTGAAAGTAATAAGAAAGATTTTAAAATGTATACAATGTTTAATAGTGCAGTGTTGACAGAACAGGGCTAATATTGTCATACTTCCTGGTTCTAGTAGGTTCTAGGTTCTCAAGTGCTGTGTTTTGGAACAGCAGCAATTTATTTGAGCGAGCAGGGCAACCACCCAGTAGAGCATTACAATAATTTAGCATTAAGGACTATTAAATCGACTTAAGGATCATCAACGCATAAACTAACAGCATTTTGCATTGAAAGCATACGCCGTAATTTAGATATATTTTTAAGATGCTAGAAATGTGGCTTTCAAATGAAAGATTGGTATCAAAGAGCACACCCAGGTTCCTAACTGAAGACAAGGACTTGATAGAGCAGTCATCAAGTGTTAGACAGTATTCCAGGTTACTACTTGTGGAGTTTTATTCTCCAATAATTAAAAATTATGTTTTTTTCTGTATTAAGTTACAGAAAATGTATCGTCATGCATTTTTTTTAATATTAGTTATGCATTCCGTTAATCTTGTGAATTGGTAAGTTTCGTCAGGGTGTGAAGAAATATAGAGCTGAGTATCATCAGCATAACAAAGAATTGCACCAATTGCGTTTGGTGCGCACCAAACAAGCGGACCAAGACCACTAAAAAGATGGGTCTGAAACCAACCGAACCCGGGTGTCGTCAATCTGTCGTCAATCGAACCCGGGTGCGCACCAAAAGTGCAATGAGCACCCTAATTCTGTAGGACGTTGCGTTTTTTTGATAAGTGGTTTAATAATAGCCAATAGCTAAATTAAGTATACACGATATTAGATAATGATCTGAGATGTCATCGCTCTACAGCCGAATTTCAATGGTATCAACATTTTTTCCATGTGACAGTATTAGGTCTAAAGTATGATTACGGCGATAAGTGGGTCCTGACATGTGTTGCCTAATGCCAATAAAGTTAAGAATGTCTCTAAATGCCAATCCCAATGTGTCTTTTATTGTCTACACAGATATTAAAATCACCAACAATTAGTACTCAATCTGCAGCCAGTACTAACTCTGATAGTAAATTAGCAAATTCTTTGGTAAAGTCTGTATGGTTCCCAGGCTAACTGTATAAAGTACCGAACACAAATGTCAAATATAATTTATACTACATAACGTTATGTTATGTAAAGAACGAAAACTTTAAAATAGTTATATTTAAAACTAGATTTCTGAGTAATACTGAAGGTATTATTATAAATTATATCAACCCCCCCCCCCCCCCCCCCGTGTCTTTCAGACGTGGCTCGTGTCTCGTGTTAATCACCAGGTTTTAGCCAGGTTTCTGTCAAACACAGCACATCTAGATAATGTTCTGTAATTATATAACTAACAAGTGCTTTTGGGGAAAGGCATTGAAAATTCAGCAACCCGAACTTTATCATTTGTTCATCAGTATTATATCAGTTTTTTATTTGTTGGACATCAATTTAATGCTTACTGTTAAGTGGTTTTGATGTTTTATATACAGTGCCTTGCGAAAATATTCGGCCCCCTTGAACTTTGTGACCTTTTGCCACATTTCAGGCTTCAAACATAATGATATAAAACTGTAATTTTCTTGAGAAGAATCAATAACAAGTGGGACACAATCATGAAGTGGAATTAAATTTATTGGATATTTCAAACAATAAATCAAAAACTGAATTTTTTTTGCTGCGATTACAGCTGTAAGTCGCTTGGGGTATTATATATATATACATATATGTCTCTATCAGTTTTACACATCAAGAGACTGAAATTTTTGCCCATTCCTCCTTGCAGAATAGCTCAAGCTCAGTGAGGTTGGATGGAGAGCGTTTGTGAACAGCAGTTTTTAGTTCTTTCCACAGATTCTCGATTGGATTCAGGTCTGGACTTTGACTTGGCCATTCTAACACCTGGATATGTTTATTTTTTAAACATTCCATTGTAGATTTTGCTTTATGTTTTAAATCATTGTCTTGTTGGAAGACACATCTCCGTCCCAGTCTCAGGTCTTTTGCAGACTCCATCAGGTTTTCTTCCAGAATGGTCCTGTATTTGGCTCCATCCATCTTCCCATCAATTTTAACCATCTTCCCTGTCCCTGCTAAAGAAAAGCAGACCCAAACCATGATGCTTCCACCACCATGTTTGACAGTGGTGATGGTGTGTTCAGGGTGATGAGCTGTGTTGCTTTTACGCCAAACATAACGTTTTGCATTTGCCAAAAAGTTCAATTTTCCTTCCTTCTTCCACGTTTGGTGTGTCTCCAGGGTGGCTTGAGGCAAACTTTAAACAACACTTTTTATTGATATCTTTAAAAAATGGCTTTCTTCTTGCCACTCTTCCATAAAGGCCAGATTTGTGCAGTATACGACTGATTGTTGTCCTATGGACAGAGTCTCCCACCTCAGCTGTAGATCTCTGCAGTTCATCCGGAGTGATCATGGGCCTCTTGGCTGCATCTCTGATCAGTCTTCTCCTTGTATGAGCTGAAAGTTTAGAGGGACGGCCAGGTCTTGGTAGATTTGCAGTGGTCTGATACTCCTTCCATTTCAATATTATCACTTGCATAGTGCTCCTTGGGATGTTTAAAGCTTGGGAAATCTTTTTGTATCCAAATCCGAATTTAAACTTCTCCAAAACAGTATCTCAGACCTGCCTGGCTCCTCGTTCTTCATGATGCTCTCTGCGCTTTAAACAGACCTCTGAGACTATCACAGCGCAGGTGAATTTATATGAAGACTATTTATCATCATTAGTCATTTAGGTCAACATTGGATCATTCAGAGATCCTCACTGAACTTCTGGAGAAAGTTTGCTGCACTGAAAGTAAAGGGGCCGAATAATTTTGCACGCCCCTTTTTTCAGTTTTTGATTTGTTAAAAAAGTTTGAAATATCCAATAAATTTGGATATAAATAACCAGCAGCCATATCACCCTGTAGGGCAAGACTGGTTTTCCACTGAAGCTTAAGCAGGGCTGAGCCTGGTCAGTACCTGGATGGGAGACCAACTGAGAAAACCAGGTTGCTGCTGGTAGAGGTGTTAGTGAGGCCAGCAGGGGGTGCTCACCCTGTGGTCTGTGTGGGTCCTAACACCCCAGTATAGTGATGGGGACACTATACTGTCAAAAGAGCACCGTCTTTCAGATGAGACGTTAAACCGAGGTCCTGACTCTCTGTGGTCATTAAAAATCCCAGGATGTCTTTCGGAAAAAGAGTAGGGGTGTAAACCCGGCATCCTGGCCAAATTTGCCCATTGGCCCCTGTCCATCATGGCCTCCTAATAATCCCCATATCCTGATTGGCTTCATCACTCTGTCTCCTCTCCACCAATCAGCTGGTGTGTGGTGAGCGTTCTGGCGCAATATGGCTGCCGTCGCATCATCCAGGTGGATGCTGCACATTGGTGGTGGCTGAGGAGATTCCCCCCTTCTATGTAAAGCGCTTTGAGTGCCTTGAAAAGCGCTATATAAATTGAACACATTATTATTATTATTATTATTATTATAAATTTAATTCCACTTCATGATTGTGTCCCACTTGTTGTTGATTCTTCACAAAAAATTACAGTTTTATATCTTTATGTTTGAAGCCTGAAATGTTAGCCTAGAAATCTAGACGCACCCTAGCGGCAGAAAAAAACTAATCTGCCCGCAAGTGTCGTCTAGCAACTCTCAATACCCTTCTGAGCTGTAATCGCCAAACTCTTGCCAGGCCAATCACATCGTGTATAGAGTTGGTGGACGGGGCCATAAAGACGACGGCCGAGTTGTGTTTGCGTGCTACTAGTATACACAGAAACTGGCGAACGGCGGTCTGTCGAATCAGCTTTGACCACGACTCTGGAAGACTTGGAGTTAAGCTTTTCTCTGAGAAAAGAACAAAGAACGGCACTGAAGTCATTCTTAAAAAGGGAAGATGTGTTCGGAGTTTTGCCAACCAGATACGGCGAATGTTTAATCTATCAACAAGCTCTGTTTCACCTTCGTTGCTCTCGTTGGTTGTAGCTCTATCCTATCGCGTGCAGAGGGAGTTTGAAAGACAATAGTTTATCCCGCCTCTCGGATTGAGCCTTGTCTATGGTGAGTTTTCAGACCAAACATCTGATGTGGGGTCTGGCTTGTCAGGCTACGGAAATGTGGCAAAAGGTTGCAGAGTTCAAGGGGGCCGAATACTTTCGCAAGGCACAGTATATATATATATATATATATATATATATATATATATATATATATATATATATATATATATATATATATATATATATATATATATATATATATGAGTGATGATCTGCTAAGTATCTCATCACTCCGGCAAACAAGGAGGGGCCAGAGCAACAAAGCTTATGACATCGTACTTGCTTAATTAAATGTTAATTTTGGTGATCTCCGACTGGCGAAGTCGAACATTATTAATGCCGACGTGAATAATAATCTTAGAGAATTTACGATTAGCATTAGCCAGCATTTTTTTTATTTGTTTTGATGTCAGGCGCTCTGGCTCCCAGTAAACATGTGACTATGGTCACTGGTGTCTCTATTTTCACGTTCCATGTAATAGAATCGGCAATAACTATGGCACTTTCAACAGGATTTTCAGTGGATGCATTACTGAGTGGGGAGAACATGTTTGATGTTCTAATTGGAATGGAAGAGCAGTTTTTTGATCCGCGATTATACCGTCTCAATGTCACCAATTTTGCCTTGCTGCACGGGCTATACAGCTGGAACCGAACAGTGTACAGAGAGCACTAAGCTAGTTGCATCCAAAGCAGTGTCTAAAGCTTTTACATTTGTTGTAAAGCTTTTTTTACATTCTCACTACTAACTACAAAAAAGTTGCATACTGCATTATAAAGGTATTCATAATGGACATTATAAAGCATATATTTACATAAGTAATTGTAACCAACGTTAAAATGCATTAGAATATTTTCAGATTGTGAAATTGGTTGTTTTTCATGTATTTAATGCATTATAATTTCTAAATCTGGGTTCAGTGAATAGATACATATTATAATGTATTATTCATGAGACCAATACATTATGAAGTGGATTACAAGGTATAATTTCTGCACTAAAAATACTTTTATAATGCATTATACATAAAGGCTTTAAGTAAAGTTTTGGCTTATTAAATCCAAGCAGCAACTTTTTTTGCCTTTTTTGTGTGTGTGTGTGTGTGTGTGTGTGTTTGTGTGTGTGTGTGTGTGTGTGTGTGTGTGTGTGTGTGTGTGTGTGTGTGTGTGTGTGTGTGTGTGTGTGTGTGTGTGTGTGTGTGTGTGTGTTTTGCTGTTACTTCTTGATGCCTAACATGTTTTTGCTTTAAATTATTGGCAGAGACTAAAGAATACTTGTTTTGCCAGAATGTTTTTGATAACATCATCAAACGTCATATTGTTCAAAATAGTGCAGTCTAAAATGTAAACTGACACTGTCATCAAACTGAAAGGGATCAACATTAAACTTGAGATTAATAATGACAGTTGCCTTCTATAGAGCTGCTTTCCAGCCATTGATACATTTTTCAACACATCTTTTCTTGTTTATTTTTGTAAAGCTTCTTTGAAGCTATCAATATTGTAAAATTGCTATAAAAAACGTGACTTGACTTTATTTAACTATATTTAATATATACTTAAATAAACCAACAGTAATATATATATATATATATATATATATATATATATATATATATATATATATATATATATATATATATATATATATATATATATATATATATATATTAAATAAATATATAAGTGTTAAATTGCAAATATTATTATTATTTATTTTATTTTATTTTTTGCAAAAAATTAATTGAAAACACCTTATAATTTACATAATGTACTGCTGGATACAGAAATTGTTTAATCTACAGAAGCACAAATAAGCATGCAAGTCTCTTGAAGGACAGGTTAGTCACCAATAGCTCAGTAAGCTAAAACATTACCGGCAGTTTGTGGTCTTGGTCCTATTGATTTCATTGTTTTCATCTGACTTTTATTGTGCATCATAATATAATATTCTGACATATTGTACACAATGCATTTTTAAAAAGCTGGATTAGCATATTAGCTTTATTCCTAAAAGCAAAAACATAAAAAATAAATAGCACTTGAAATATGCGTACCCTTGAAATTGCACAGAGTAGTTGACAGTGGAACAGTTCGCCTGCAAGGGGCTCCATTTCAGAATGTGCTTCATGTTTACAGAATGCATTGAGCTGTTAAGAGGTGTGGATAGTGTTCTGGAATCTGAAATGCATGAACAATGTTAACATTTGACATACATTTGGGGAAAAATCAATTAAATGTGGTCGTTATGATTATTATTATTATTTTTTTTTTTAACTTCACTTTCTGTACTTGCAAAAACATTCACACATACTGATCATACTGAGTGTTCAGAGCTGTGGCAGCAATGATTCACACTCTTTGCATCTGTTAAAAGCATTGTAAGAATGTCAGACCTTAAATTCATTGCATAAACCTGTTCAAACTTTCAGGACCATAAATACCAGTGCAGTGCAAAATTGACATAATCCCTTTTTATACAGTAGCAGTGCTGCAGATGATTTGCCAATTACTGTTATTGATTTATTTCTTGAAAAAAAAAATAATAATAATAATAATAATAATTCTACCAAAGCTAAAGAAGCTAGTTGTCAAATTACAGTGTGGGAGGGAATTTCTTTTATGTGAGCATACTTAAAATTATGTGACTGTTTAATGATTATATGAAATTTAGGCATCAGAAAAGTATGTTAATACATTGATATGGTACTATACAAGTTATACTATTAGGCAGAGGTAAAGCTGAAAACCATACTTGAGTAAAAGAACAGATACACTACAGTGAAAATGACTCCGTTGCAATGCACCAATTCCAATATGACTTGAGTAAAAGTCAGAGACTTTTTAAACAAGAATCAGTTGATTTGTAAGGAGAGCAATCATGTTTATTTTTCTAAAATCAAAATAAAACTGAACACCTCGAAATTGCAATAAATCAAAGTCAACCCAACCCAGACAACCCAACCCAACCCTTGGATGTCTGCAAACTCAAGTGCAGTTAAGTTAAAAAGGTGCATGAGTAAACCAATATACTTCAAAAATATATTTTCTAAATAACTGATAAATGCTTAGTTCTGTCATGAAACTTCAAATGCCACAGGCTGATTGAATCCTTAACACAAGCTGATGATATTTACAAGTCAAATTAAATCATATGGTAATTGCTTGGCACAAGCTGATTGGTCCATGTTGCATCTGAAGCCAATAAGCTTGCTGCTCATCATTTAAATAGCTATTTACCAATCTCTATAGCAGTTTGCAGCACCTATTCAGAGATTGTCTAAAACCCTCCTCTTTTCCCAGAGCCACCTGTATTGATCTGCAAGGGATAAGTAATAATAATAATTTGTTACATTTATATAATGATTTTCTAGGCACTCAAAGCGTTTTACATATAGAAGGGGGGAATCTCCTCAACCACCATCGATGTGCAACATCCACCTGGATGATGTGACGGCAGCCATATTGCACCAGAACGCCCACCACACACCAGCTTATGGTGGAGAGGAGACAAATATATGCTATTTGTGCATCATCAGCATGTCTCACAGCAAATTTCAGATTGTTCAGCAAAGTTGAAAAATTATGACATTTTTGGAGTGGATTTTTTTAACTATGACAACAGTTTGTGTTATGGGATACTCCCTGGCTGTGTTGTATTTTGGAGTTTGTTCATTCATTGATGTTCCGTAATGTGTTTTAACACTGCATATAGATTTAAATTTTGAGAAATGCACCACATCACAACCCTGGTTCTGCAGTACAAAGGAATAAGGGACTTATGTTATGTTTGTATCAGAGAATTGCATTATCATAATTTAAATGAGTTTACTGTGAAGTTGTTCCTTTTTTACTTCGTCTGATGTATAAGTATCTACCTCAGGTTACACAACTGTACCGCAGGCTTGATTTTATAAAATGCAGTGATGTTGACAGTGTTTTATATAATTTTACTAAACATTCTTATTTGGCACTCTGTTAATGGCCTACATTTATTAAATGTAAATGTTTTGCTGTAAAGATTTTACAGTATTTTATGACAACAATTGTTTTCTAAAGAATTTCAAAGCCAAATTTATGGATTTGCGCAAATAAAGGCAGCAAATCAAGAGTGTGGTGTTCAGTGTACTCATTTCCACATAAACATTATTGTGTTAAATAAATGTTAACTTTAAGAAGTGTTAAATTAAATATTTTTAAGTGTTAATTTTTTACACTGGTAATAATAACTACATTTAAGAGTTACAGTTACTCTCCGTAGGATTAGTATTAGTAGAGTTATTTTAACTAACAGGTAGTTTATTCCAAAAAACTGAATTTGCTTAATACATGCTCACAGTAGTGTGTCGTGTATTTATTGACAGTAGCAAGTTACTGTACTTGCTCTGCAGCAGCAATAAAAAATAATCATCAGCAGCAGAAATAAAATTATTATATAAATAATGTTATGTCAGCCTATATTTGCACTGAACTTGCTGGTTTTGGCCTCATCACCGGCTGCAGCCATGTCTTCATCTCCTATATAATAAAACACCTGCGATTCACAACCTGCTAATGCACTCACATTCACGTAATAAGCCTTGTTGACAAGTTTGGGTGAGTAAAGGCAAAATGTGCAAGATTCAATGCCCTGTAAATGTCAGTATTGCTATCGAAATACAGTGTTGCAGAAAAAAGTTGGATACCAAGCAAAAATGTAACAAATTATTGCATTACTTATCACAAATGTATTGGAGTAAAGAGTACATAGTCAAGCAGGGTAAAAGTTGTTTCGATACTCAGTAAAAAGTAGCCAAAAAGATACTAAAGTACAGTTTGTACTTTACAGTGTACTAATTACATTTACTCCAATACTTTACACCACTGATATGCCAAACTCAATTCCAATGTTCCACTAAAAGGACCCCTGACCAATAAATAAATACAGTGGATTTCTTGAGGGGAAAAAAATCTCTTTAAAACGTTTCGTGTAGGACTATGCCACACATTTCTTTTAACATATTCTGTGACCTGTATGTATATAACTGTCAGTCATTAGGTCATGAGATTGACTGAAATGTTGTGATAACATTATTATGCAGTCAAGAAAGATATTAAAAACTGTATGACATATCCCATTGCAGTAATGCTCAGTTGCTGAGAGGTTATACTTACAGTTAATGGTAAAGTGCAGAAGCAGAGGAAACAGGCTCTTAATCAAACCGCCGCTCATAACCTCCTGTTCTCACGTCTCTGTGAATGCCAGCACTGGTCAAGCCCCGGATCCCCTTTCCTTTGCAACCTGAAAGGGTCCAGGGTTTTCAAACTGTCCCTTTTCAAGTAAAACAGTCCCTGAGAATTCCGTAGAGGGGTTAGAGGTGTCTTTGTTATATGTGCCTGTAAACATGCCTAAATAAGAAAAGACATGGGAAACGAAAGGCGTAGTGAACAGCATGACTCGTTGGGCGAGATACCTTACACACTGGAAGAAACCCGTAGGACCTGTTTGAAAATTACAGTTGAATGTGATTTATGAAACTATGTCAAACTCAAGGAGGTGAGTCCCTTTGAAAGAGATGTTAATTAGGCTATATGTGCTGAGAATGTTAAATTGTTTGAAATTAGATTTTTGCTAGATTAATTTAATCTGGCTAGTTTGATATAATCTAAGATTAAATATACTTTAAAGAGTTTTTCTAACTTCCATTCAACATATATTCTTAGAAAAAAATGAGTGGCATTATTGGTTGGTAAGATAATGATCACAAGCCCATGAATGGAATTTCCAGTGAAACACTTTTGTAAGAAAGGGTCTGTTAAGAAGATAGGTGTCAGTAAATAATATGGATTGGAGAGAAAGACAACCCCTGTAGTCAGATACTGGGAAAGACTGGTACTGAAGCAAGGACAACAAAGAATTAAATCATTTTTGATGTCATTTGACTGTTGTATATCAAGTAACTTGCAAAGTAAAATCCTAATGAATATTTTTTTGAACTAGATGTCGTATGGTCAAATAACAAAATGTTTTATAATGATTTATAACAATTTATAACAATAATTTTGTCACATGCCTGTCCTGTCTTGTGTGCACATGTGGGTTTCGTCAGTATGGCCTTTGTGCTTCTGTCATTGTCTGATCCCTCCCCCCTTGTTATTTGATTAGTGTTTGATTTCTCCCACCTGTTCCCTCTTCATTTCTTCACTTTATAAGCTCCTTGTGTTTGTCAGTCTTTTTGGAATCCTTGTTATGTCTACGTATCCTGTTTCCCTGTGTTGGTGTGTTTTGAGTTTGTTTTTGGAACCAGTTGTTAGTGATGGCTAAATGAGGCTTCCTGAACCACTGAGGCTTTCCAGCCCATTGGTTCACCAAAAGGTTAATTTACCTGAAGCCTCATGAAACAGTGTGCTGCCTAGTGACACCTGCTGTGCAAAGCAATGCATCGCACACAAATCTATTCATCCTGAGCAACCAAATTATCATAGTGTGGGCACACCCTTTTTCTATTGCCTGTGTATTAATAAAGTATTTTACTCTGCTTGTATTAACCTATGTACACACAACTCACACAAACACACAACTTTGTGTTCAACTATTCAGTAGTTCTTTGGGTTAGTGATGACAGTGAATGCCCAGAATGATTGTAAATAAATTATTGTGAGTGCAGTGCTTATGGGACTGGAATTGTGGAACAGCAAACTGCAACAGGGATGGGAAAAGCTTTCCCTAATACAGTCTTATAATAATATTAAAAATAATAATAATAGCAATAATATATATATATAATAATAACACTAGGCCTACTACTACTAATATAGGCTATATATATATATATATATATATATATATATATATATATATATATATATATATACACGGGTGCACATAACTGGTACGCAGGTACGCATGCGCAACAAAAATCACAAATGCGTAGGCCCACTTGTGTTACTACGCGCCTTTGCGTACTTAACCGATTCTTATCTAATCTAATCTTACAAACCGTACAGTCAGAGATGTCCAAAAAGCAACAGACATTAAGCAGCTTTTTTGGCGTTTCACCACCTTCAAAGAAACGCCAACTGGAGCCCGAGCCGAAGAAAAGACTATTTTCGGAAAAGTTGCTTCAAGATGTGCAGTGGCTTGAAGTTAATGATGAGCGCACTGAAATGTGGTGCCATATTTGCCGCTCAAATCCACATCTAGCAGACAAAACAGGTGCGTTTTATAAGGGCTCAAAGAATTTCAATCATCCTTTATTTGAAAAACATGAAAAGAGCAAGGAACACACGAATGTCGCGCAAGCCATTGCGAATAAACAAGCTAGCCGAGAAGAAATGTCTAGTCGCCCACTTGCCAAATGGCGAGACAAGCTGAATGAAGAACAGCGGCAAGCTCTCTTTAATATTTTTCTCCTCGCCTTCCATAAAGCTAAACACGCACGTCCCATGTCTTCATATTCGGAGGATATTCCTTTACTGAAGCGGCTAGGAGTAAATGTCGGAGGTGCATATCATTCACGTGAAGGGGGCACATGGATCATGCAGAGTATCGCTCGCGCCATCACCGGGGAGTTGCGAGTCAAGTTACAGTCTGCTGAATTTTGGGGGCTGCTTTTTGATGGATCTGAGGACATCACAAAAACTGAGCAGGAAATTGTTTACATTGTGTCTGTGTCCAGCAACGGAGAGTTTACTTCGGACTTTATTGGACTGATTGAATTGGGTGCTGACAGGACCGCGCAGGCCATAACAGACGGACTTGTGAGACTTTTCCAGGACACAGGCTTAGATGACTGGACAACAAAGTTGGTCGCTGTGTGCACAGACGGGGCTGCTGTCAACGTCGGTATGTACAACGGCGTTGTTCCAAAACTCCGGCAACTCGTTGCGGTTGGAGACTCCCTTGTGCACATTTTGTGCACCGCACACACACTGGAGAATTGCGCAAAATCAGCTGATCGCAACGTTCCTTACTGCGAGACATTTAATCACTCTGTGGTCAAGTTGCTGCAGTTTTATTTACAAAAAGGTGGAGCAAAAAAAACTGCTGCACTGAAGAAGCTCTGTGAAAAAAACGGGATCTCCTTTGTGAAACTTGGTAAGTTTCATAATATCAGATGGTCTGCATGGAGGCATGAAACACTGTTAAAAATATCAAGACTATTGCCAGCTATTAAAACGCAACTGGCTACGAGTGATAACAGTGACTTGCAGCATATCTGCACAGAGCGTTTTCAGTGCTTTCTGTCAAACATGCTGGACATTGGCAACATTTTGAAGACCACATCCACTAGGTTTCAGAAGGAAAAGCTGACCATTGGAGAATGTAAGGATGAACTAATGGTGGCCATTGGACAGTTCACACTTCTGCTTGATGGTGAAGGCCACAGGGCACACACTGTTTCCAATGCTGATGCTGACAGAGACAAGATAAACTTACTCAGGGGGTTAATTGAAGAGTTTGAAATCAGATATGACTCCCTCAAGTCATGTGATCATTTCTTAGTATTTGATCCTTCAACATGGCCTCAGGAAATGCAAGACCTCCACAGTTTTGGCCACCTTGCAACTTGACAAAGACACCACTGTGACAGAATGGATGCGCTTAAAGCAGGCAGGAAAACGTCTGGGAGCCTCTTCTGTGCATGACTTGGTCCAAATTGTAAATACAAGTAACCCAGATGCTTACTCCAACATCAACAAGGTGGTTAAGCTGTCTCTTACACTGCCTTTAAGCCATGCAGCTTGTGAGAGGGGATTTTCACATCTCAACATAATAAAAACCAAGTACCGATCTCGTCTGTCACATGCTCATCTCTCAGCCCTGATGCACATTCACCTGTCAAAGCAGACCACAGAGACATTTGACCCAAAGCCAGCTGTTGACCTGTGGATGGAGACAGCTAATCGGAGGCTCAACCAAGGACAGGGAGGTGCATTTGCAGCGTGTTTTTCACATGTATTTTTAGTATACCATTGAATAATGACTGAAAACATAAGCTTAATCAACAAAATATTGTTTATTTATTTCAGTCCAGCAGACCAGTGCAATGTTTGCCATTAAGTTAAGCAAAAGCATATTTGTGATATTTGAGGCTCGATGTGCTGCGGTGATACGCAAATTCCTTGTTGTATAGCTTGCACACTACCATGCTCTTGACGACGCTTCCATTCTTTCGTTTTTTAAAACAAAATTTCCCATCCACGGGGCCAAGCAAAGCAGTCTCATCAGCTTCTTCGTTCATGTTCACGCATGCCCTGCGTCTCAATCAGCTCCCTAGTTCCCTAGTCAGGGCACTGATCAAGACATAAGTCAATGGGCTGACTCCCTGATCAGTGCCCTGACTACTGAACTAGGGAGCGGATTGAGACGCACCCATGGTTTGTTGTTGTAGTTGTCGCGCTAGTTGGTGTTCCAGTATAATCGGTCCGTCGAAACTGATTCATTGAAAAACGTTCCGCGGTGCAAAAATAAATGCGGTTAATTTTTTTATTTTTTTGCGTAATTAATTAACGCATTAAAGTTACGTAATTAATTAATCTTAATTAACGCGTTAAAGTCCCAGCCCTAATATATATATTTACGTAGTATAGGTATTACAACTAGATATAGGCTAATTTACTATGTATAATTTACTCTAATAATCTACTAAACTAAGTATAATGTAATATAATATATAATACAAGCTATGATATATAATGATATCGCTACTACATACAACCAACACCTCAACACCCATGCAAATGCCTACTGCAAACCCCACAAGAGCCGCGAGGTTTCGAACCACTTTTTTCCGAAAGCGATACTCAGAATGAAGCAATGACGTATTCAACAGAAAACGAGGCCTCGTTTGTCATCGTCACGTGATTTTCACGGAAACGATACAAGCCTCGAATCGGGGCTTCATCTGGAACGCCCCTTTTTGCTCGACACAAGCTCCGGAGCCTCGCTTCAGATGTCCCATCACTACCAGTTGTTTTGCCCCCTCATGGGTTTTGTTTTGTGTTGTTTATTTTATGTTTAATAAATTCACATTTCTCTGCAATTGAGTTCTCACTTTAGTTTCTTTAGTGTTACGTGACAAATTTTTTACAGTTAAGTTTAACAGGGTTAGATTGTGAAAAACATTCTTTTAAATAATAATAATCATAATAATCCCCATATAATGATTGGCTTAAAGGGGGGGGTGAAACACTCAGTTTCAGTGTCAATCTCATGTCAATCTTATTGACCTATAGAGAAGTACTGCATCCTTCATATCTCCGAAAAGTCTTTAGTTTTGTTATATTTATAAAAGAAAGATAGGCTGTACCGAGTCTTTCCGGAAAAAAACGAGCGACTGGAGGCGTATCGTCTGGGCGGAGCTAAAGAATGACGAGCGCGTACAAAGAGGTGACGTCCTCAAGTGTGGAGACGAAAACGCTACCCTAAATAAACCATAGCTTTCAATCAGATTCAACTAATACATATATGATCCAGAATCAGATCCAGAGGCTAAAATAAATTGAACAGGAGAAGTGGTATGTACTGTATTTAGTGACCTGTCAACATTTTTGTGTGTTTACTCGCAGTTTATGAGGACATGATTTGGTTTATGGACTATTGTATGCGACTAAACCTTATTCTAGCCACAGGAGGTCACATGCCAGTGTACCTTTTGTGCCGGTCCCAAGCCATGATAAATAGAGAGGGTTGTGTCAGGAAGGGCATCCGACGTAAAACATTTGCCAAATCCATTATGCGAATCACGAATATGACTTCCATACCGGATCGGTTGGGTCCTGGGTTAACAACGACGGCCATCAGTGCTGTTGACCTACAGGGCACTGGTGGAAATTGGGCTACTGTTAGTCAAACAAGGAGAGGAGGAAAGCGTGTCCGTAGGCAGAAAGAGAAGAGGAAAGACAAGAGTTTAGGACTGAAAGTAGGGACTTTGAATGTTGGTACAATGACAGGTAAAGGCAGAGAGCTAGTAGATATGATGCAGAGGAGGAAAGTTGACATTCTGTGTGTCCAGGAGACCAGGTGGAAAGGGAGCAAGGCTAGAAGCATTGGAGCAGGGTTTAAACTGTTTTATAATGGTGTGGACAGGAAGAAAAATGGAGTTGGAGTGATCCTGAAGGAGTTTGTGAAGAATGTTCTGTAGGTAAAGAGAGTGTCAGATAGGTTGATGAGTCTGAAGCTGGATATTGAAGGTGTGATGTTGAATGTTGTTAGTGCCTATGCTCCACAAGTAGGTTGTAAGCAAGATGAGAAAGACAGATTCTGGAGCGAGTTGGAGGAAGTGATGCAGACTGTTCCCAGAGGTGAGAGAGTAGTGATAGGGGCAGATTTGAATGTTGGGGAAGGGAATAGTGGGGACAAGGAAGTGATGGGCAGGTTTGGTCTTCAGGAAAGGAACCCAGAAGGACAGAGCTTGGTAGACTTTGCTAAAAGTATGGAGATGGCTGTGGTGAACACGTACTTTCAGAAGAGGCTGGAACACAGGGTGAGATATAAGAGTGGTGGCAGGAGCACACAAGTGGACTATATCTTATGTAGACGCTGTAATTTAATGGAAATTAGCGATTGTAAAGTAGTGGTAGGTGAGAGTGTAGCTAGACAGCATAGGATGGTGGTGTGTAAGATGACTCTGGTGGTAAGGAAATGAAGAGAGTAAAAGCAGACCAGAAGACAAAGTGGTGGAAGTTGGAAAAGGAAGAATCCTGTGTGGTTTTCAGGGAGGAGTTGAGGCAAGCTTTATGTGGTCAGGAGGGGCTTCCGGATGACTGGACTACTACAGCCAAAGTGATCAGGGAGACGAGTAGGAAGGTGCTAGGTGTGTCATCTGGAAGGAGGAAAGAAGACAAGGAGACTTGGTGGTGAAATGAGGAAGTCCAGGAGAGTATCCAGAGGAAGAAGTTAGCTAGGAAGAAGTGGGACAGTAAGAGGATGGAGGAAAGTAGACAGGAATATAGGGTGATGCAGCATGAGGTTAAGATAGAGGTGACAAAGGCCAAACAGAGAGCGTATGAGGACATGTATGCAAGGTTAGATAGTAAGGAAGGTGAGAGGGATGTGTTTAGGTTGGCGAGGCAGAGGGATAGAGATGGAAAGGATGTGCAGCAGGTTAGAGTGATTAAAGATAGAGATGGAAATGTTTTGACAGGTGACAGGAGGGTGAGGGAAAGATGGAAGGAGTACTTTGAAGAACTGATGAATGAGGAAAATGACAGGGAGAGAAGAGTTGTAGAGGCAAATATTGTTGACCAGGAAGTAGAAAGTATTAGCAAGGGTGAAGTTAGGAGAGCTTTGAAGAGGACGGAGAGAGGAAAGGCAGTTGGCCCTGATGACACACCAGTGGAGGTATGGAAGTGTCTAGGAGAAATGGCAGTCGAGTTTTTAACTAGGTTGTTCAACAAGGTCTTAGAGAGTGAGAGGATGCCTGAGGAATGGTGGAGAAGTGTTTTGGTGCCGATTTTTAAGAACAAGGGAGATGTGCAGAGTTGTGGAAACTATAGAGGTATTAAGCTGATGAGCCATGCAATGAAGTTGTGGGAAAGAGTAGTGGAAGCAAGGCTAGGGGGAGCAGTGGACATTTGTGAGCAGCAGTATGGTTTCATGCCAAGAAAGAGCACTACGGATGCATTATTTGCTTTGAGAATGTTGATGGAGAAGTACAGAGAAGGTCAGAAAGAGCTGCATTGTGTCTTTGTAGATTTAGAGAAAGCATATGACAGAGTGCCAAGAGAGGAGCTGTGGTATTGTATGAGGAGGTCTGGAGTGGAAGAGAAGTATGTTAGAGTGGTGCAGGATATGTATGAGAGCAATAGGACAGTGGTAAGGTGTGCCGTAGGTGAGACAGAGGACTTCACGGTGAAGGTGGGACTACATCAAGGATGTAGAGCTCTGAGCCCCTTCTTGTTTGCGGTGGTGATGGACAGGCTGACAGATGAGGTCAGACAGGAATCTCCATGGACTATGATGTTTGCGGATGACATTGTGATCTGTAGTGAGAGCAGGGAGCAGGTGGAGGAAAGTCTAGAGAGGTGGAGGATTGCTCTGGAGAAGAGAGGAATGAAGGCTAGTCGCAGCAAGACAGAATACATGTGTGTGAATGAGAGAGAACCAAGTGTAACAGTGAGGTTACAGGGAGAAGAGGTAAAGAAGGTGCAGGATTTTAAGTACTTAGGGTCAACAGTCCAGAGCAATGGGGAGTGTGGAAAAGAGGTGAAGAAGCGTGTGCAGGCAGGTTGGAATGGTTGGAGAAAAGTGTCAGGTCTGTTGTGTGAAAAAAGTGTACCAGCAAGAATGAAAGGAAACGTGTACAGAACAGTAGTGAGACCAGCGATGTTGTATGGTTTGGAGACAGTTGCACTGAGGAAAAGACAGGAGGAAGAGCTAGAGGTAGCAGAGCTGAAGATGTTGAGGTTCTCTTTGGGAGTGATGAGGATGGATAAGATCAGGAATGAGTACATCAGAGGGACAGCACATGTGAGATGTTTTGGAGAAAAAGTTAGAGAGGCCAGGTTGAGATGGTTTGGACATGTTCAGAGGAGGGAGAGTGAATACATCGGAGGTCAAGAGGAAGACCAAAGAGGAGGTTTATAGATGTAGTGAAGGAGGACATGAAGGTAGTCAGTCTGAGAGAAGAGGATACAGAGGATAGAAATAGATGGAGGCAGATGATTCGCTATGGCGACCCCTGAAGGGAACAGCCGAAAGAAGAAGAAGTATGCGACTAAACCTTAGCAGTAGTAAGCAAAACGGTTTTGCACGTCAGACTAGTGTAACGTTATACATAGAACAACAATGGAGTAATCGTTATCGCATTTAAACGACAAAGCACGCCTTGTGAGAACCTCCCCTGGTTTAAGTTTGGGTGGTTTTACAATAAACAAACTGACACCTATATTGGTCAGCTAAACAAATGTATTTAAACACACACCATAGATTGCATGCTCCATTGATAAATTAACTAACGTTATACACGATCGTGTTGTTTACTGATGTTTACTTACGCTACGATAGCCAACAAAATAGACATTTGAAGCAGTTTTACTCACCGCCTGCTTCCAAAGCAGGACTGAACCATTATCGCTGGGACCGCTCCGTCAAAAACATACTTCTTTGGTAACTGTTGATTTCGTGAAGTCCTGTGACAGCAGTGACCGTGGAGATCCACTTTTGCGACACAACTGAAGCGTGATGTTATGAAGCTTCCTGTCATTTCTGCGTTCAAATCGGTTCAAATGCAGCGCTGCGTTCCCGGAATGCTGTGCTGAAGCGTTGAAGTCGCTTGATGTCACCCATAGGAATAAAGTGGAGTGCGGCGCGACCATAGATCTGCACCTGAGAGCAGTGTTTATGGGCGTGCATTTGGTCTCTCGCTCTAGTCACGCGCGCTGGGAGAAGAGCCCGTCAAGCCGACCCATACTCGAAAAAACTCTCAGAAACTTGTGAGAAACCTGAAGGAGTATTTTTGACACAGAAATACTCCCCCCCAATCACTCTGTCTCCTCTTCACCAATCAGCTGGTGTGTGGTGAGCGTTCTGGCACAATATGGCTGCCGTCGCATCATCCAGGTGGATGCTGCACATTGGTGGTGGTTGAGGAGATTCCCCTTTTATGTAAAGCACTTTGAGTGCCTTGAAAAGCGCTATATAAATGTAGCAAATTATTATTATTAATTATTAAATGTAACAAAATACACAATTTTTGTATACTTAAATAATGCAATTACAGATATACAAAATTCACATGAACTTTCATGACATCACACAGAATATGCATAATGACAAAATGGGTGAAATTATACAATCAGCTGAAGTCTGTGCACAATGAACACAACAAACATAATTCATATTTAAATAGAATTAAAAGGCTTCCAAACAAAATACACTATCCAAGATAAGATTGTGCTAGCAAATAATTGGCATATAAAATGTCAAGTTTTACCCTGAAGATGGCAGAAGAGTGTCTTGCAGCCAGTCACATGGACAAACACAGGACTAGAACTGAGAACACTCAAAATGTGTATTTTATTACAAATGTAATGTGTTGAAAAATATTATTAAAAAAATATTATCTATTTTCTGATGAGGACCGATATGTTTTTTTCCAGACATTATTTGTAATATTTAAACATTAATTTAAATAAGTAAAATGGCTTAAATTTTAAAGAGCACAGTCAGTTCAGCTAAAAAACATTTATCTCTCTTAATTTCTCTTTCTTATCTCTTCCCTCAAAACCAGAAATTTTGAGAGCTTTTGGTACTTCTGTGTAAAACAAGTCAAAGAAAGTTGTTGTTAGCCTATTTCATGTTTTTTCACTTTGACATTTAGTTGAATAGATGTGTCAGTACTTTCAGGGACTGAAGTAACTTTACCAGTGCAGTGGGTCTTAAATCTGTCCTGGGCTGAATCCGAAATCGCCACATAAACCCTCAATCACTATTCCTTACGTTAGTCCACTAATAGGCCTCCAGTTCAGTTGAAGGAGTGAATGAAAATGAGTGAACGAATTCAGACAACTGTTGAGCGTACATAAGTTGTTGGCCATTTCAGATTCAGCCCTGGAGCCACCAGCCCTGCACATTTTGTATGTCTCCCTCATCTATCACATCTGGGCTCATTTGTAGAATCTGCAAGACATGAAATGGGTGTGTCAGATATAGGGAGACTTACAAAATTTGCAGGCCTGCATGGTGGTAGCTACAGTAGGGCAGAGTGGGGTAATGTGAGACATCGAGTAATATGAGACACCCCCTCCAATTTGGCCATGAAGGAGAGGACCTCATGGTGTTGTGGTCAGCATGTTTTTTTGATTTTTTTAATATATTTTTTGAATGTAAACGTACATTTTCTTGCTGTCAACTTAATCAACTGTTGTGCCAAAGCAAATAGATTCAGGTAGAAAAACTTATATCATACATGTTGATAAATATAATGGATGATGCTAGAAGTTTAGCCTGAATTGCTGAGAGAGATTTTTTTCTAAAAATGTGGTGGTGGGGTAAAGTGAGACAAATGATGTGAGGTAAAGTGAGACATGAGGCACAGGTTAAGTTTAGTCTTAAACATTTTAATGTAATAATACATTACATGTGTTTTATTTTTAATATTTTAGAAAAACCCTCATGCCAAGCCAATACACCAGGAAGACAATCTGGGGCACATGTTCCTAAAAGGCCTGAATGAACTACATGGAGAGAGCAACTCCTCATCTTTCCCTATAACCTGCAGGGCTGGAATGTAGAGTAGGCCTGGTTTTAGAGTACGACATTAGGCTGATGTTCTAATCCAGGTGGTTCTAGTCCTGTTTCCTGAGTCCCAGGCTGTTCTTCCTAAGCCTGCAGCACCCCTCTCAGAAACTGAAGCTTTCGCGTCTCGATCGCCCCCCCCCCCCCCCCCCCCCCCCCCCCCAGGTGACCAGTCCCAGTATAGTCACCCCTCTGTGTTTTCTAATGGACGCGAGGCAAACTAAACAATAAAATTACACTTCAAATATTTTTTCCCCAAATTTTAGTTTATGTCAATGAAGGCAGTTATCATCACGATGATTTAATTTCAAGTGTTCGTTTTTAAAATAAGTTTAGTTTTAGTTAGTTATTTGATGCTAAAAATTTGGGGGGGGGGGGAGTGACATCATGATTGACAGCTGAGATCGACGTCTTCTCTGAGTGAAGTTGTCACTGAGGCACTAACAGACTTTTTTGGGGGATTTTTGGGAGCAGATTGGAGCTTTAGGTTTAATTTCTACATTTCCATAACTTTTTATTTCACACCAACATAATTAATTGTTCTGCATCTGTGAGAGTGTGGGCGGGCTTTTGATATTGCGACTGTTCTTCCTGCTCTCTATTGAACAACTCTGGTCCCGAAATCACTACTGCGCAGACTCGGTCCCAAGATGTCAGCATTGTGAGGCTGTCTGAAAGCTTCAACTCTTTTCAGCAGAAACTAATAATGTCGTGACGTACTTATTTTTTTTACGGTCTATGGTTCTTCCTGGTTCTGATTGTCCTTTGCTCTGACCCCCGGACACTAGCTGGCTCTAAGGGTCCTGTTTTCTGACCCCCAGACTATGTTCTAATCTAACTTATTCTATCTGTTATTTGAATGTTTATTAAAACAATTTGAATTATATTATGATGTTGTATTTTATTTTGTTCAGAGTTACTTTCAAGTGTTTTTTTGTTTTTGTTTTTTTGCTTAATTGACCAATCCCCATGATTCTGTTAATAGTCTGACATTAACTCTGGTGTGTGTGGTTGTCAAGCTAGCTGTATTAAAACGTCTAGGTTACATATGTAACCCTCATTCCCTGAAGGAGGGAACAAAGACGTACGTCGGACTTGACCAACGAATTGGTATCACTTCTGGGAACCCCTATCAGCTTTGAGATATAGAAAACGGGCCAATGAAATTTGGTGTGCGTGCTTTGCATATCGCACCCCGCCCCGCTGTGCGGGTTTAACCTGATAACCGTCACGAGGACGAGGACGCACTGAAGGTCTCTTTGTTTAAATTAGCTCAAAATTACTATCAGATGTAAGTAATTACCTTGACAAACTATACATCATTAAAAAGATCTAAGACTAAAGTTTAATTTTTTTACCTCTGTTTTATTCTCAAAGTCTTATAGTGACCGTAATGTGTTAATATGTTCCAGGAGTTATGAATATGATCTTGGGCATCGCTACCTTTTGATTGTAATATGCGCGTCATTTGCTCCCATTCATAAAAAACTCTTCTCTGGTCGTCATGAAGACACTTGACAAAACAACTTCCCTCAGGGCTTTTACTTCAAAAGTGTGCAGATGTGGAGAAATATTGATAGATTCTCACACGTTTGAGTCAAATTTCTATACAGAGAAGTATTATTTATTCAATCTTTATCCAAAATCCGCGGATGAATGATTATGAGAGCAGTAGGCTGTGATATGCTGTGTTTTCAATTCATTCTGGCAGCCGGAGGGCGCTGGAAAGCTGTACTACTGAAAATTCACCCCATGGGGAACACATGAAGAACAGACACACCATGTGACATTCAGGAAGTATCTGACATATGGACATATCCACACAGCTCCCTGGGATCGTCAGATCGCTATTTTATGCAGATAAACACGTTTTAAGACAATAAACACACAATCGCGGCAATATATGGTTGGTCTGTGTTCTTTATGCCATGTTGGGTGGTTTCATAATAGATGATATTTATAATGCAATGCTATTCCACATAGCTTTTAGCATTGTATATTTTCTGTCAGATTTTTTGACCCGAAGCTATATGAGATCACATATTGTTATATAAAACACTCTACATATAAAATATAAAGTGATATGAAGCAAGTTTTGAATAAAACATGATTTTAATCGTATAAATTGTTGTTTTGCTGGTGTGCTAAGCTAACATGCTAGCTTGCCCTAGATGCACCTGCCACTGAGTAAATACTTTATTTTTATGAACATTTTCTAAATGTAAAACTACTGAAATGCTTATTTGGACGAAATGCATTCAATAGAGTCTCAGTGAGGGTAAAGTGAGAGGTTTGATTTAGAAATGAGGTTTGAATAGAACAGTTTGAATAGAGAATCGTTAGTAATTATAATGCAGACAAAAGAATAATAATTGGAGCCATAACCAGTCCGCAGAAGTGTGAATGCCGGGGAGACAAACTGAATGGGGCAGTTTGCACCTCTAAACAATAGAGGCAATACAGCGACTGAAAGCTGAGAAGATGTGGCAATAAACATCAGTTGATATTTCAGCGATATCTCAAAATAAAATCACATGAAACGATCTTGTAAAACGTTTAATAAAATGCAGAGTTTTAGACTGATCATCTTCAGATCTGAAATATAACATGGTCAGACTTGTGGCTTTAGCTGTAGTGCATTTCTAGATTTCTCCAAGGCCCACTTCAATTTTATTTTCATAAAGATATATCATACAAATAAATTTCTAATAACTTTACAAAACTTTGAAGCTTATTATAGCTTTTTTTATTATAAAAAATATTATCATTTTGACTTTACAGTAAACTGCCAGGTGTCTGCTTTCAAATGAGACCATAATTATGCTTTTAGTGCAAAGGATTCACAAACTGTATTTGTTTTAGTCTGAGTATACATTTCTTAGGATTTTTTCAAAATTTAGAAATCAGCTTAACAGGTTAAAGTGGAAGCGATCACCACGCACTGTTGTTTTTCACTGAGGAGCCAAACCTGTGGCTCGAACTGCAGTGATGGTACAGCAACTGTGGCAACAGGACATTCGTCTCTGTTACCTTCTTCAGGGAACGAGGGTTACATATGTACCCAAGACGTTCCCTTTAAGTCGGTCACATTCGACGTACGTCGGACTTGACAGACGAATTGGGATCCCTATGGAAAATGCCACAGTTACTACCACTTCCAGTGCCCTGCGGGAGTCCCTTGGACCCCGTCTCAATGGGCGGGGAATTTCCTGCAGGGAGAGTCACACTGCCATCCCAGAAGACCCAATCAGTGGACTATTGGATAACGCTGGGAAAGCCTGCCCCTGGAGGCAGCTGCAGAAGCCACACTCCACCGAAGGGGATAACATGTGGAAATTACATATATGGACTGGCCGTGGGCAGTGCAACATATGGGAGTCCCAGGGGTGGCCCCTGGGGAACGACACGGGCTCACCGTAGGGAGCCGTACCGTGGAGAATACACATATGGGACCGCCGTGGGGGTCACTACATATGGAACCCAGCCTAACACAAGTTCCACAATGCATACAAGTGTTAGACCTGGCGTCAGTTGCTCTGCCACGTCTGACTGTCGCGGGTTGTGGAGGACTCGACAGGGTTCGCCATTCTGGGGAACTTGACTGGAGCATATAAGCACACATATCTGTTCCAGAGGAAGGGAGTGGCGCAGCAAGCCGACACTAAAACGGGCACTTCCGTGCTACCGACTATAAGAAGTGAGTACACGGGAAGATACCGGTTCTACACATAGGCAATAAAATCTAGCGAACGTGTTGGGTGTTGCCCAGCCCGCAGCTCTACAAATATCTGTCAGCGAGGCGCCATGAGCCAGTGCCCAGGAAGAGGCTACACCCCTAGTGGACTGGGCTTTAATCCCGAGTGGGCAGGGCACGTCTTGGGACTCATACGCCAAGACAATGGTGTAGTAAGTTCGTAATGTGAGGAAGGAAGAGGACACGGGGGTCGGTTGGACTGTTGATGCTCTCTTTTATTTCTGTATCAAACTCAGTGTCACACTCAGCGTGTGCTTCAGACAAACTCATAGACTCATGTGTCAACTCATAGGTGTCGCATCAACAGTCCGCCTCTCTCTCTCCCTGGTCTCCGGTTCCACGGGCGTTTCATCCCCTCTCTGCGCCCATTACTGGAACAAGATACAGGTGTTATTAATCTGCGTCCAACCCACTCACTTACCGCTCGTCCCACGGCTCTCTCTCCCGCTGCAGACCTCGCTGAACCACGCCCCCCTT
This sequence comes from Pseudorasbora parva, assembly GCF_024679245.1. Lineage (NCBI taxonomy): Eukaryota > Metazoa > Chordata > Actinopteri > Cypriniformes > Gobionidae > Pseudorasbora > Pseudorasbora parva. Next base: position 24,044,168 of record NC_090180.1, on the reverse strand, counting down.
GCCACATACCCCCACCGCCCAACTCAGGCCGGGGAGCCGTCCGGCCTGCAGCCCCCCCATTTCTGGAGAGGAAATCGGCCACAGCCATCTGAGCGCCCGGCCTGTGGACCACCTTGAACTTAAAAGGCTGAAGAGCTAGATACCAACGGGTGATCCGCGCGTTGGTATCCTTCATGCGGTGGAGCCATTGGAGAGGCGCGTGGTCAGAACAGAGGGTGAACTCCCGCCCCAGAAGGTAGTAGCGGAGGGTGAGAACGGCCCACCTGGATGGCAAGGCACTCTTTTTCGATGGTGCTGTACTTAGCCTCTCTCTTTGAGAGCTTACGGCTAATGTACAGCACCGGCCGCTCTCCCCCCTCCACCTCCTGGGCCAGGACCGCGCCCAGCACTCTGTCCAATGCGTCAGTCTGGAAGAAAGGGAGAGAAAAGTCAGGGGAGTGTAAGAGCGGCCCGCCACATAGAGCAGCCTTAACTCGGGTGAAAGCCTGCTGACACGGCTCCGTCCACTGGACCGTATCTGGTAGCCCCTTTCTAGTAAGATCAGTCAAAGGGCTGGTGAGGTCAGAATAATTTGGTATAAACCGTCTATAATATCCCGCCAGCCCCAAGAACTGTCTTACCTCCTTTTTGGTCTTGGGTCTCGGACAGGTGGCAATCGCAGCAGTCTTATCAATTTGGGGACGCACCTGTCCATGACCCAAGTGGAAGCCCAGATACCTTACTTCCACCCACCCAATCGCTCACTTCTCCCCCGATCACCGTGGCCAACAACACGGATTCCACCTCATTCCACTTTTTAAGCAAGTTAAGGTGATATATTTGACGCGCCCTGTTCCTATCGGATTGTATCACTTCATAATCGAGATCTCCGACCTGTCGTGCGACCTCAAACGGCCCCTGCCACTTTGACATTAATTTCGAGCTCGACATAGGGAGTAATACGAGCACTTTCTCTCCCGGTGTAAATTTGCGTAGTTTCGTACCCCTGTTATATGTCCGGCTCTGGCGGTCCTGGGCTTGTAACAAATTCTCCCTGGATAGCCGCCCCAGTGTGTGGAGTTTTGTTCGCAAGTCCAGCACATACTGAATTTCGTTCTTCGCCAAAGAAGGTCCCTCCTCCCAAGTTTCTCGCAGGACGTCCAGCACCCCCCGGGGCTGGCGTCTGTAGAGAAGCTCGAAGGGGGAAAACCCCGTGGAGGCTTGTGGGACCTCCCGCATGGCAAATAAGAGGGGTTCTAACCACCGATCCCAATTTTTGGCGTCTTCCTGTATGAACTTACGGATCATGGTTTTAAGGGTGCGATTAAACCGTTCGACCAAGCCGTCCGTTTGTGGGTGATAAACGCTTGTTCGAATGGATTTAACGCCCAATAATCCGTACAGTTCGCTTAACGTACGTGACATAAACGCCGTTCCTTGATCAGTGAGGATTTCTTTCGGAATCCCCACCCGGGAGATTATTCGAAACAGTGCGTCCGCAACACTCTTCGCGGAGATGTTGCGGAGAGCCACTGCTTCCAGATATCGTGTTGCGTAGTCCACGATGACTAACGCAAAATGATGGCCGCATGCGGATCGCTCTAATGGCCCGATGAGGTCCATCTCAATTCTCACGAAGGGGACCTGCATTAATGGAAGGGGGCGCAAAGGCGCTTTTGGGGCTGCCAGTGGATTCACCAACTGACATTCCGGACAAGACGCGCACCACCTGCGCACGTTGTCATGAATGCCTGGCCAAAAAAATCGGGTCATGAGGCGATTCAGCGTGGCCGCCTGTCCCAGGTGACCCGGCATTGGATTAGAGTGAGCCGCCTGGAAAAGCATTTCCCGGCAGCTCTTTGGCACTAACAACTGGGTTGTATTTACCTTTGTCTGAGTGTCTTGGGTCACTCGGTACAACCGGTCCTTTATTATGGCGAAATAAGGATAAGTGACAGGCAAGGCAGGTTGGAGAGACTGGCCGTCGATAGAGCGGACCTGCTGGAAGGCGTTTTCGAGGGTCTCATCCTGTGACTGCTCCAGAGGGAAGTCATCGCGGTCCGAGAGAATCAGTCTCTCGATCCCGCTCGTTTCCTCTGAAGCCGTCCCCAAGGGTCCCATCTCAGTCTCCCCAAGCTGTACTCGCGCCGCCCCCCTCCTAGCCTTTTTCTCCCAAGCGGCCAACCGGAGGTGCGGACTAACCGCCACCTCTACCTTATGCTTTTTCCCCCGAAACTGTATCGTGACTGGGACAACCGGATATTCAACCACATCCCCGTGCACACACCGCACCTTAACCACGCGGCTTGTATCCAATGCCCCAGGCTGCATCAGGCTTTGATGGATCAAGGTTTGGTTACATCCTGAATCCACCAAGGCCTGATATGTACCCCCCTTGATACTCACAGTAATTTGGTACTCTCCTGCTTGATCGGGGGTGGTCCGCTGTACGTCCGGGACCCGGATCATTGTCCCGTTGTCCATCATAGGACATCGGTCCACAAAATGATCCGGGTCGCCGCACCCTGCGGCGGGGAGTGGGTTGGAGAATGAGCGCGGGGAGGGGGTGGAACCGGAACCATTATCACCACCCGCCCCCAGCAGCCCCACCCCCCTGGGCCTAGGGAGAGGGACAGGGCGAGAGGGAGAGACAGAGGGGGGAGAGAGAGAGGGAGAGGTTAGTAAGGGCTCGCTGACCCCCGGGCACGCCACCAGGTGGTCCTCCGCCAGGTTGATGGCCGTCTCCAGCGACGTGGGCCAGTGGCACTGGACCCACTCGGCGGTCTTCTTCGGAAGCCGAGCGGCCAACTGCTCCAGTACCACCAGATCGACAATGTGGTCCACGTCGCTTCCGCCGGCCAGGAGCCATCTGCGGCACGAGTCCCGGAGCTGTTGGGCCATCGCGAAGGGTCGGCCGGCCTCGCCCCATTCCAAGGAGCGGAACCGTTGTCGATGCTGCTCCGGGGTCCGGCCGACCCGCTGAATGATGGCCCTCTTGAGGTCGTCGTACTTCAGGAGGTTCGCCACCGGTAGTTATTGTGCGGCCGCCTGGGCTTCTCCCGAAAGTGCCACTGTGCCCGGGGCCACCCGCAGGCCTCCGCGGCTTTTTGAAACAAGTCTATGAAGGCCTCGGGATCGTCTTGTGGCCCCATCTTATGAAGGGGCACGTGCACCGGTGTGCCGGCCAGCCCGGCGGCCTCGGTGCGAACCTCCCGGTCAATCCAGCTCCGGAACCTCTCGCGGTCCTCTTGCTGGCCTTGGACTATGGCCGCGAAACGGCGCTCTTGATCTGCCCGAAGGTCCAGCATAGACTGGTGTTGATTAGGGGTGTGCATTGGCACTTCCTTCACAATTCGATTCGATTACGATTCACCAGGTAACGATTCGATTCGATTCTACGATGCATTGTGATGCATCAAAATTCTACTGCACACAAAGCAAATTTTTCATCAGTCATGAGGCATGAGTAAGAACTCTAGGCAAAGGATATTAAACAACAGATTGTATTGGCTGCTATGTGTCTCCTGTATCTTTGACATAAAAGTTATTAAATAAAATAAAATGTAATTAAATAAAATGCAATTAGCCCTTAAATGCATGACTGTTTCACCAAACATTCTTACATATTCAGGTCGTTAGCGACCCAGATCTATATTTAACATGGATAGACCTCTACCTGTCGTGATAATATATAAAACTCCTGATTTTAGAGTAACAGCTACAGAAGAATAAAATAAAACCTATTTCGTTACCTTTAGGAGCTTAGAAGGATTCAGTTTGAGCAGATGTTTAATACCATCATCATATGACCTCGTCAGAGCTCGTTTACCAGCATCTGCCTCATATTCGCGATCTCCAGCATATTCTCCAAACTCATTTTCAATGTCTTCAAAATCAATATTTTGATCACTGACAGCTTCTTGACCACATCCATCATCAAGAGACAGTGGCCCTCATTTATCAAAAGTGCGTACACCAAATTTCCAGCGTACACCTTGCGTACACCCAAACCCACGGTGACTTTGAGATTTATCAATATGGACGTTGGCGTACGGCACGCTCAAATCCTACGCCAGCTCAGGAGGTGGTGTACGCACGTTTGAGTTAGTGGGGAAATGCGCAGAAAAACAATAACACCACAAAACGCACTGACAAAGATATGCTATATTATGACGCACTGTTAAAAACCACAACAACAACATTTAGTGTTTATTTTTGTGCAACATGAACGTCAATGTTTAATTTGTGTGACTTTACCAAAGCGTTTGATCTGTAGGCATATGTATTCCTCCAGTCGCGAGCCGGTGCGCTTTACCTGACGTTTCAGGCCCGCGCCTGGCCCGGCAGCTGCGCACGGACTGGGACTAAAATAATTCAGACTGACAAAATAATAAAAATGACCTTCTTCTTTTAAATAATAATAAAATCAATAAAAACGGCATTCTTATTCTAAATAACAAGCGTCATTAAGAATAATAATCATAATAATAAGAAAAGAATCTTACAAATTGTCATGTAGTTATTAATGTGAATGAATGGTAGGCTACTCCACATCACATCAGCATCACTATCGTACACCCCAATTGTGCCGTGATACGAAATTAAATGCTAATTGTTTCAAAACGTGCTGTAAAATAATGCATTGTGATGGTAATTTATCATCCAAACAGCTATTTAAACTGCTGGAGTGCGCTTCTCAACCCCCACACTAACAGTAGCTACTCGTAATTTGGGTCCATATTTTGTTTTTGTAGGTGCCTTTAATCCCACTCTTTAAACTCCCAAATAAAACAATTTCGGGTTTTTTTCTTCCCTGGTGATGGTCTCGATGGGCGCGTCTCAATCATCTCAATAGTTCAGTAGTCAGAGCACTGATCAGGGAGTCAACCCATTGACTCATGTCCTAATCAGTGCCCTGACTAGTGGACTAGTGAGATGATTGAGCGCGCCCGATCTCCACGTCGGAGAAGTTTCGTTTCTTTGCCGTCTTCGGTGTGTCCATGGCGTAAAATGAGGGCGTGCGGGAGGCGGAGACTTGAATATATTGGGGCGTGTTATTCTAATGACGATCGTTTTCAGCCGCGGGATTTATCAAGGGCAAGTATTGCGTACACCTGAATTGCAGAGGTGCGCACAGTTTCATAAATCAGGCGGTGAGAGGAGTGTAAGCATAATCTTACGCCAACATATACACCAGTTTCTACGCAAGATTGATAAATGAGGGCCATTGACACTAACATATGATTGTGTTTAGTACTTGCTCTCTGAAGTAAATCACTGAGCCATTTCAGGTTTTGCAGATTATAATTATTGTTTCGTTTTCTGTCAAAGGTAACTATGAGTGAAACGTCACTTCATCATTGCGTATCAGACATTGCCACCTTGTGGAATAAAGGTGAATTGCGGCGTTTTTCGTCATTATAGATTCATTGATTATTGTGCAAAAAAAATATACGTACAATCCTACACACCTCGGGGCGTTTTTAATAACCCGTCTATCGCGGTCATCTCCCTCCTCCTCAGCAATCTTCCTTGTCGTTGTTGTTATTCTCTCGGAACCGGAAGTATTTGAAACTTCACAACTTTATCGTCCGCCAGAAAATAAACAGTGACATAATCGATTATGGCACTTTGCCGCATCGATGCTGAATCGTTCATGCCCCGCATCGCGATGCATCGCCGAATCGATTATTGTTGACACCCCTAGTGTTGATCTTGGTGGAGGGCCGCGAGGGAGGTGATGATGTCCGCAAACGGTGTGGCGGAGGGCGTCTGCATGGCGGCGGCGCTGTCCTACTTCCTTCCCGGGTTTCGGCACCAGTGTAGTAAGTTCGTAATGTGAGGAAGGAAGAGGACACGGGGGTCGGTTGGACTGTTGATGCTCTCTTTTATTTCTGTATCAAACTCAGTGTCACACTCAGCGTGTGCTTCAGACAAACTCATAGACAATCCCTTCCGGTTCACAGCGCTTCCGGCTTCCGGGTAAACTCAGGGTCAGGGTGTCGCATCAACAGTTCGCCTCTCTCTCTCCCTGGTCTCCGGTTCCACGGGCGTTTTATCCCCTCTCCGCGCCCATTACTGGAACAAGATACAGGTGTTATTAATCTGCGTCCAACCCACTCACTTACCGCTCGTCCCGCGGCTCTCTCTCCCGCTGCAGACCTCGCTTAACCACGCCCCCCTTGCCACAAATGGCATCCACTATCCAGTGGGCCATCTTCTGCTTGGAGACTGCCTTTCCCTTCTGCTGTCCTCCGTAACAGACGAAGAACTGCTCTGAGGTCCTAAAGCCTTGCGTTCTGTCCACATAACTCCGAAGTGCTCGGACAGGACAGAGAAAAGCCAGGGCTGGGTCTGCCTCTTCCGAAGGCAGCGCTTGCAGGCTCACCACCGGGTCCCGGAAGGGAGTGGTGGGAACCTTGGGCATGTATCCAGGCCGGGGTCTCAGGATTACGTGAGAGTAGTCCGGCCCGAATTCCAGGCACGATTCGTCGACCGTAAAAGCCTACAGGTCCCCTACCCTCTTGATAGAGGCCAATAAAGTCAGGAGTACTGTCTTTAGAGACAGAATTTTTAACTCCACTGACTGAAAAGGCTCAAAGGGAGGTCTCTGAAGTGCACTGAGCACCAGAGACAGGTCCCAAGAGGGTATAGAGTGGGGTGAGGCGGATTTGATCTCCTTGCGCCCCTCAGGAACCTGACGATCAGTTCGTGAGGCCCCAAAGACTTACGTTCTACTAGCTCGTGATGGGCAGCGATTGCGGCCACATACACCTTAAGGGTGGAGGGAGACAGCCTTCTCTCCAACCATCTTGTAGAAATGAAAGCACGGCCCGACCGAACATCTTCGGGGGTCTTTTCGATGAGAAGAGCACCAGTCGACGAACAGGTTCCACTTCAACGCATAGAGGTGCCTCGTAGAGGGAGCTCTAGCAGAAGTGATGGTGTCTACCATGGTCCGTGGCAGGCCACCTAGAACCTCCACGTCCCGTCCAGGGACCAGACATGGAGTTTCCAGTGATCTGGACGCAGGGGTGCCAGAGGGTGCCCCGTCTCTGAGTCAGGAGGTCCTTCCTAAGAGGAATGGGAGGAATGGGCCAAGGAGGTGCTGTCGCAAGGAGCACTAGTTACGAGAACCATGTCCTGTTGGGCCAGTATGGCGCCACCAACAGGACCTGCTCCTCATCCTCCCTGACCTTGCGCAGTGTCTGTGCGAGAAGGCTCACTGGGGGAAACGCATATTTGCGTAGGCCCCGGGGCCAGCTGTGTGCCAGCGCGTCCGTGCCAAGGGTCCCCTCAGTCAGGGAATAAGACAACTGGCAATGGGCTGTGTCCGGGGCGGCAAACAGGTCTACCTGTACGGCCCCGAAGCGAACCCAAATCAGCTGGACCACCTGGGGATGGAGTCTCAACTCTCCCGGAAGCACTGGCTGCCCGTGAGGGCTCGACGGCCGCACGATTGAGCCGGCCCGGAATGTGAGTGGCAGGAAGTGACCTCAGATACTTCAGACTCCATAACAGGAGGTGGCGGGCGAGTTGTGACATGCGAAGGGAGCGTAGACCACCCTGTTTGTTGATGTACGCTACAACCGCAGTGCTGTCCGTACAGACCAGAACGTGCTTGCCCTGGAGCTGCGTCTTGACACGGCTCAGGGTAAGACGAACTGCTAACAACTCTAGGCAGTTGATGTGCCATTGCAGTTGAGGCCCTGTCCTCAGACCCGAAACCGCAAGCCCGTTGTACATGGCACCCCAGCCGGTGGATGAGGCATCCGTGGAGACAATCGCATTCCTGGATACCTGTTCTAGGGGCACCCCTGCCCGTAGATACACAGGGTCCGATCACGGGCTGAAGGTTTGGCGGCACCTCGGGGTAACAACGACACGGAGGGATCCGCTGTGCCACGCCCACCTCGGGACTCGGTTGTGTAGCCAGCGTCGAAGTGGTCTCATATGGAGCACCCCGAGTGGTGTGACTGCCGCTATGGATGCCATATGCCCCAGGAGCTCCTGAAATAGTTTCAGTGGGACCGCCGTCCTGCGTTTGAACGAATTCAAGCAGTTCAACACCAACTCGGTGAGGCGCGCTATCAGGGCGACCGAATCCAGCTACACACAGAGAAAAGAGAACCTCTGCGTCGGGCAGAGTTTGCTCTTCTCTCAGTTGACCCGAAACACCCACTGGCTGAGGTGCTTGAGCACCATTAGCCTGAAGGGTGGCACCTCGTACTGATATGCTCGTCCGTTGAACACAAAGCATAGATGCGGTCTGTGTCGCGGGAGAACCGAGACATGAACGTACGTGTCTTCAGGTCGATTGCTGCAAACCAATCTTGGGGACAGATGCACCTGTGGATGCGTTTCTGCGTGAACATTCTGAACGGCAGCCTGTGAAGGGACCAGTTCAAGAACTGCAGATCCAAGATCGGCCCTAACCCGCTGCTTTTCTTGGGTACAACGAAGTACGGGCTGTGAAAGTCGGTCATCATATCAGCTGGAGGGACCGGCTCGAACGCGTCCTTTGCCAGTAGGGCTGCGATCTCCGCCTGAAGCACCGGAGCGTGCTTCTTCAACACTAAGGTGAAGTGAACGCCCCCGAGCTTACGGGAAGGCGGGCGAACTGAATCGCATAGCCGAGTCTGATGGTGCGTATGAGCCAGCGGGACGGGCTGGGGAGCGCTAGCCAGGCCCCCAGCGACTGCACCAGCGGAACTAACGGCACCACAGATTTACCCGCAGCGGGGCATCGCATGCAAGGACCCGACCCGGACGGCGCGGAGGCAGCCCGTGGTGGGGTCTGCGTGCGCGTGGCAACACTTGCCTGCTTCCGCTGAGGGCGGATTGGAGAGGGTGAGGGTGACAAGGCATTGGAGAGTCGAACACCGCCAAGCACGCTCTGTTGGCACCCAGAGATTTTGGAAACTGCTCTTTTTGTAAAGTTTTGGGTACAGTGGCCAGTGGCGGGACAGTTGTAATTGTCACAAGGGAGCCCCCCGGCCCTCCTCCGGGGGGAGGAAGTGGTGCTGCTGCCACTTCCTGTCGATCTTCCACTCAAGTCCAACCTTTTCGGCGGCCCGGGAAAGCATAGCGGTCAACTCCAGGTCCGACTCGACTGTTGCCACTCTCCCAGAGGGAGGCAGTACAGCTCTTTCAGCAGCAGTGAGATCGCGGTCGCGCTGTCTTGTGCCGTCTGGCCAACACGAGCAATTTCCCCCGGCACACGCCTTTTCTCTCTCTCTCTCGCTAGATAGAAGGCAGTCAGATGCTTCATCAACACCGTTGGGCTCCGAAGTGAATGACAACAGTGCGTGGTGATCGCTTCCGCTTTATACCCACGCAGCGGGGAGGGGTGCGATATGCAAAGCATGCACGCCAATGTTCATTTGCCCGTTTTCTATATCTCGAAGCTGATAGGGGCTCCCAAAGTGATCCCAAAGTGATCCCACTTTGTCGGTCAAGTCCGACGTACAACGAACGTGACCAACTGAAAGGGAACTGATACCACACATGTTATGGTAGTTTCAGAGTAGAAAAAGTAAGTGGAGTAAACCACTTTTTACCCCCTTGATTTCTCTGGTCTGTCTCAGCTTACTCCTAAGCTGGGGTAAAGTTAGACACAAGACCACTTTTTTTTAAAAAATGAATACATTCTGATAATTTCCATTGCTAGGAAACATCCTGAATTAATTGTAAATGTGTCAATTTTACTGTTATAACGTTCTCTTGATTAGAGGGGAGCAAATGTAAAAAACGTTCTCACATTACCCCACTCTCCCCTACAGGTTTTGAGAACCACTGATCTGGACTAAAATAAAATGGAATAAAGAAATATGGCCAAAATTGCAAACCGATTCTTAAAAGATAAAAAAGCAGGAGTAAAGGCCCATTATTTCTGATGTGTCAAAAACTGGCTAAACTTTGTATAAAGAATGTAAAAATGACTTTTGACATCATTCTTATGAAGGCATAATTAATATAAAATATGAAATCAACTATTAATTTTAAAAAAAGCAATAAAAGAAAAAACAGCTAAACAAAATCCCAGTAAAAGAGATTCATCAGATAGGTACATGTATCCGCATTATATAATCCAGCCTGTGTTTCCTTATGGGTGCGTCTCAATCAGCTCACTAGTTCACTACTCAGGGCACTGATCAGGACATAAGTCAATGGGCTGATTCCCTAATCAGTGCCCTGACTAGTGAACTAGTGAGCTGATTGAGACACACCCCTTGTCTTGTGTGAGGACTTTTGTTATTTCCTGCCTTATGCCATGTTTAGTTAGCCTGACGTGGTCATACTCAATTTTAGCCAGAATATGAGTCTGAAACTGCTACATTGGGCTGTGATTATGGGGCGTGTTTCAACCAAACCAGGTAAGACCTCAATTGGATAGACCTACTACAACCAATCAGAGCAAAGAAGCGACGCATTGTCAAATGTTAACAGAGCTCAACTGCACTGTGTTGCCAAGTCAGCATTTTTTTTTTTGCGGGTTGTTTGATGTCCGCAGGTTGAAACGACTATAATGTAATATATAGACCCATGAGTGTGAATTTGGGCATCCTTTTCCAAAATAACACACAGTTTACCCCCCAAACACCATTTTTTTTAGGAGAACCTCCCCGAAAAGCTATTGTTTAGGGCTAGTAGTTGGCGGGTTTTGTTGTAAAAACTTGGCAACCCTGTCTGCACGTGCGCTGCAATAAACAATCTTTGCCAGTGTTGTAAAAAAATAAAAGAGTTTAAAGATACACAGAGTACTTACCCAACATGATCATCATTTCTGAGAGAAATAGTGAAGGTGAATGCATATACAAACAAGCTCTCCATTTAGGATTCAAACAAATATAATCCAAGCCCATTTGATGACATGCATGATTACGTTACTGTTTATCATCTGTCCATCATCGTCTAAAGCCCGCCCTGATGATTTGATTGGTCCGAACAGTTTCTGTTCAGGGATAATTGCTCCTCTATGGATCGAGGCCAGACCGAACCGCCCAACCTAAAATGTTTTGGGCGGGGCTAAGTTCGGCTGGCATCCAGGCTAATGTTGTGTTGTTCTTTGTAGTTTTTCATGATAATTAGTTTCCCCAATGTGTTGCCTGTTAGCTACTCCCCTTGTTATATTGTTAACCTTGTTTCCCTTTGTGTATAAATACTGTATTTGTTCCCAGATAATCTGTGTTTATATTTTTGAATGTTTTGTGCTTGTTGTAAATTGACCTATTTGTATCCTTTTCTCCCCTTTAATTTTCTTTTTACTATGTTTTTCACAAAGTAACTGACATTATCATATGGTGTACTACATTACCCATAACCTGATCAAGGTCTATAAATAGACCTCACTTCCTCTTTTTTTGTTCTTTTGCTTTGGTGAGGTGTGGGTGTTTAAAAGGACACCCAACCATGTCCTTTGAGTCCTTTCCTTAGGATGCGTTATGTAAGTTTGTTTGATTTGTATGTTATGATTTGTCAATGACAATTGACAATTGTATGATTTGTTTCTATTAATTGGGTTTAATAATTATTTGGATTGAATAAATAATTCAAAAAAAAAAAAAAAATAAAGATCGCTACTGCTTGCTGAATTACTCGAACAGTGTTTTTTTATTTTTTTTTTTTTTTTTATAAAACCCAACATTAACCAGCGCTGAAAAAGATGATGTCTGCTCTGTCCAAACGATACTGTTTGACTAACTATTTGTCGTCAAACATTTCAAACACATTCTCCCTCTGTTGAAAGATTTGCGCACATCTGTCTTCTCAGCGCCATCACAAGCCCCTACTGGCAACTCCTAACCACCGGAGAGACCACTCGAGCTGTCTTACATAACTGGGAGAGTAAGAGTGATTCTTAGCTTTAAGAAATTTGATAACTTGCTTTTATACTTAAGTTTGAAAGTAGGAGTAAATTTCATCAATCAATCAATCAATCAACTTTATTTATATAGTGCTTTTGTCAAAGCAGCTTCTTGTCACGATTTTGTCAAAGCAGCTTCACAGTGTCAAACAGGATAATATTGCGACAAAATTAGATTTGGCTGTACAGTCGTACTGGAGAAAACAGTGATGTTATCAGCTTATTTTAATTTATCATATAGCAACAATGTTGGCAGATCAGTATTTAAGTTTATAGAATTAAATAAGACCTAATTCATACATTTTATTTGTATAATAAGTTGAATAACTTTAATCATATTTTTAGTGTCCCCAACTGAGCAAGCCAAGCCAAAAGCGACAGTGGCAAGGAACCAAAACTCCATCAGGGCGTGATGGAGAAAAATAAACCTTGGGAGAAACCAGACTCAGTCGGGGTGCCAGTCCTCCTCTGGCCTATTAACACACCGTGTAAGATTATTATTCTGGCAACCTTACAGGTCAGAAATCATATTAGATTGGAATATTCAAAATTTCAGGGTATCACGAAAGAGACAGATTTATTTGGAAATAAATGATGGGATGGGGCGTCGATTACACAAGAGTATGAATACATGAAAGATCGGAATTATTGCGCCGAAGACGGGTTTTGAGCATGTCGTGCCAGTGAGGCAAATTCAGAGGAGACACCAATTGACACGGCTCAGCAGACACTCCAGGATGAGCTGGTCATGTCCAGGCAGGTCCACCATCCGATCCGGACAGGGCCCAGATCCGGGATAAACCTCGGGATAAACAGAGAGACAACATTAGCGTAGATGCCACTCTTTTTATGATGTAACGAGTGCATTAGGTGTTATGGGAAGTGTTCCCGGTTCCGGCTGACCTAGTTAATGCAGCCTAACAATCAGTCAATTGAATTGAATAATGAAAGTTAAAAATGTTCTATGTGTGTGCCATAGTAAAGAGATGTGTTTTTAGTCTAGATTTAAACTGACAGAGTGTGTCTGCTTCCCGAACAATGCTAGGAAGACTATTCCACAATTTAGGAGCTAAATAGGAAAATGATCGACCGCCTGCAGTTGATTTAGATATTCTAGGTATTATCAACTGGCCAGAGTTTTGAGACCGCAATAGACGTGATGGAGTATAATGCGTTAAGAGCTCGCTTAAGTACCGGGGAGCTAAACTATTTAGTGCTTTGTAAGTAATAAGCAAGATTTTAAAATGTATGCAATGTTTAATAGGGAGCCAGTGCAATGTTGACAGAACTGGACTAATATGATCGTACTTCCTGGTTCTAGTAAGAACTCTAGCTGCTGCATTTTGGACCAGCTGGAGTTTGTTTATTAAGCAAGCAGGGCAACCACCCAGTAGAGCATTACAATAATCTAGCCTTGAGCTCATGAACGCATGTAATAACTGTTCAGCATTTTGCATTGAAAGCATGTGCCGTAATTTAGATATATTTTTAAGATGATAGAATGCGGTTTTACAGATGCTAGAAACGTGGCTTTCAAATGAAAGATTGGTATCAAAGAGCACACCCAGGTTCCTCACTGACGACGAGGACTTGACAGAGCAGTCATCAAGTGTTAGACAGTATTCTCGTTTACTACTCGTGGAGCTTTTCTGTCCAATAATTAAAAATTCAGTTTTATCTGAATTAAGTTGCAGGAAATTACTATTCATCCAATTTTTTATATCAGCTATGCATTCCGTTAATCTTGTGAATTGGTAGGTTTCGTCAGGGCGTGAGGAAATATAGAGCTGAGTATCGTCAGCATAACAATGAAAACTAACGCCATGTTTCCTAATGATATCTCCCAGTGGTAGCATATACAGGGTGAAAAGCAACGGTCCTAACACTGAGCCTTGCGGTACCCCATACTGAACTTGTGATCGGTGTGACATCTCTTCATTTACTGCTACAAACTGATAACGGTCAGATAAGTACGATTTAAACCATGCCAAAGCAGTTCCACTAACGCCAACATAATTTTCGATTCTATTCAGAAGAATATTGTGATCGATAGTATCAAATGCAGCGCTAAGATCGAGTAACACTAATAGAGAGATACAACCACGATCAGATGATAAGAGTAAATCATTTGTAACTCTAATTAGAGCAGTCTCAGTATCCTCACATATAGCATTTCTTTCTAAATAGGAACATAATTGTGAAGACACAGCCTTTTCTAGTATTTTTGATAGAAACGGTAGATTCGAGATTGGCCTGTAATTGACTAATTCTTTAGGATCAAGTTGCGTTTTTTTAATAAGTGGTTTAATTATAGCCAACTTAAAAGTTTTCGGTACATATCCTAATGTCAAAGATGAATTAATGATATTAAGCAGAGGATCTATGACCTCTGGAAGTATCTCTTTTAATAGCCTAGTCGGTATAGGGTCAAGCATACATGTTGTTGATTTTGATGATTTTACAAGTTTAGCCAATTCTTCTCCTATAGTAGTGAATGAGTGTAATTTTTCCTCAGTGACACTACAGTGCTCTTTCTGAAGTGATACTGTAATAGACGGCTGCATGGTTATAATTGTATTCCTAATATTATCAATCTTACTAGTAAAGAAGTTCATAAAGTCATTACTGCTGTGTTGTTTACAAACATCAGAAGCTGAAGCTTTATTTTTTGATAATTTAGCCATTGTATCGAATAAATACTTAGGGTTGTGTTTGTTTTCTTCTAAAAGAGTTGAGAAATAAGCAGATCTAGCAGTTTTTATGGCCTTTCTGTATGCAATCATGCTCTCTTTCCACAAATTGCAAAAAACCTCCAGTTTTGTTTTCTTCCAGCTGCGCTCCATTTTTCTGGCTGCTGTTTTAAGGGCCCGAGTGTGCTCGTTGTACCACGGCGTTGGATTATTTGCTTTAATCTTCTTTAAGCGCCGGGGAGCAACTATGTCTAAAGTACTAGTAAAGAGAGAGTCAATAGTTTCTGTTGCAGCATTAAGTTCCTCTTGGCTATCTGTAATGCTGAGGAGATGGAACTGATGAGGAAGATTATGTACAAAGCAATCTTTAGTCGCAGCGGTTATCGTCCTGCCATATTTGAAGCGAGGGGATGGCTTTGCAGCCTTAGGTAAGTTAAGTATACATGATATTAGGTAATGATCTGAGATGTCATCGCTCTGCTGCAGAATTTTAACAGTATCAACATTTATTCCATGTGACATTATTAGATCTAAAGTATGATTAAGGCGATGAGTGGGTCCCGATACGTGTTGTCTAACTCCAATAGAGTTTAGAATGTCTCTAAATGCCAATCCCAATACGTCTTTTTCATTGTCTACGTGGATATTAAAATCCCCAACAATTAGTACTTTATCTACAGCTAATACTAACTCCGATACAAAACCAGCAAATTCTTTGATAAAGTCTGTATACAGTATACAGTAGCCAACACAAATGTCAGACGGGATTTATCATTTACACTACACAGCGTTACATAAAGCATCAAAACTTCAAAGGAATTATATTTGAAACTAGACTTCTGAGTAATACTGAAAATATTATTATAAATTATAGCAACACCTCCCCCTTTACCTTTCAGACGTGGCTCATGTTTATAACTATAATCTCCGGGGGTGCACTCATTTAAAGTAATGTAATCGTCAGGTTTTAGCCAGGTTTCTGTCAAGCACAGCACATCTAAGTTATGATCTATAATCATATCATTGACAACAAGCGTTTTTGGCGAAAGGGATCGAATATTCAGCAACCCAAGCTTTATCAATTACTAATTCGGGGAACAGACACAGTCTCTATATGATAATATCTAGGTGAAAGAGTCTCTATGTGCTGGGATTTAGCTGACTTTGGTGACGTGAGACAGCTAGCAGACGGTTGGTTTAGCCAGTTTGTCTGCTTCCTGACCTGGGCCCCAGTGAGTCAAGGTTTAGCTCTAAGACTATGTGCCAAATTACTAGAGAGAAGAGCAGCACCAGCCCAGGAGGGATGAATGCCGTCTATCTTCAACAGGTCAGGTCTGCCCCAAAAACTTTTCCAATTGTCTATGAAACCTATGTTATTTTGCAGACACCACTTAGACAACCAGCCATTGAGTGATGATAATCTGCTAACTATTTCATCACTCCTTTTCGCAGGGAGAGGACCAGAGAAAAATACGGCTTTTGACATCGTACTTGCAAGTTTACACACCTCTTTAATGTTAATTTTGGTGATCTCCGACTGGCGAAGTCGAACATCATTAGTGCCAACGTGAATAATAATCTTAGAGAATTTACGATTAGCTTTAGCCAGCATTTTTAAATTTGCTTTGATGTCAGTGGCTCTGGCTCCCGGTAAACATGTGACTATGGTGGCTGGTGTCTTTATTTTCACATTCCGTGTAATAGAATCGCCAATAACTAGGGCACTTTCAACAGGATCCTCAGTGGGTGCAACACTGAGTGGGGAGAACCTGTTTTTGATGTTCTAATCGGAACGGAAGAGCGTTTTTTTGATCCGTGACTATGCTTTCTCATCGTCACCCAGCCCTGCTGCGCGGGCTCAGCCGGAACCAAACAATGAGTTTTCACTAAGCTAGTCGCATCCAAAGCAGTATCTAAAGCTGTTACATTCTCACTACTCTCACATAAAGCTTGGATGCGTGTCTCTAAATCTGAAATCTTCTCCGTCAGCCTGATTAATTCCTTACATTTATCACATGTGAAGCCCTGTTCGCCAACGGAGATAGATATGCTAAACATGTAGCATGCAGTGTAAGTGACAATGACAGGAGAAGAAGACATGGCTTACCGTATTTGTTGATGAATCCAAAACTTACCACAGTTGTCTAATGGAGTCTTTTTAATAATCTAACTCACCACAGTTGTCTAAAGAACTCAGAAAAACAGGAGACCCGGATGCTGGGATGGAAAGCTACCAGGCTAGCGAAAAGCTAACGTGTGGTAGTGATTTAGATTAAAAGCTAGTAATGTAAAATTTAACTTGATAGGCTATATTAAACACTATATGGTGATGAGTAAGTTATATTTAGCAGTGTAAATTACAAAGAAAATATATCAAATAGAGATTCAAACACAGCTATACAGAGCTACAAACACTGTGGTGGCAGCAGGCAGACAGACAGGAGCAATCGATCAGGAACAATCTTCAGACCTTAAAAAGAGAGGTGCTCGGATGCCCTCCCTCTCTCTTCTCTCTCTGGCTGAACCAACACGTCATCGTGGCTGGCCCTTGAGTCAGGCCACCAATGCAGGCCCTCCAAGCAGGGAGGGCCTCCACACACAGAGCCATGTGCTGTGTGGGACCAGAAACCTGAGGCCCACACACGACTATTGGGCCAGCAGGCCCCAATAATTCATGTGGACCTTCTTCGACCATCAAAGACTCTGCAAGTTCACCGTTGTTCCTTCACTTCCCACGGAAGGAATCATGCGTGGTAAAACCCATCAGACCAAACCATCGAACTTTCTCCTGCGATTTCCACCTGGACAGTCTTCTACGGCTCAAGCCATATGCAAGTATCGTACGCAAAACAAATTGCTGTGTAGTGAGTAAAACTGTAAACCTCTTTGTTCAGACAAAGGGGCTTGTAGTCACCGATGGTTTCTCTCAAGGTTTTAGACTCTTTAGACTTCATCCCTCTGTACTGACCTGGTTCTTCAAGTCTTGCTATGTATGTTTTGTGTATGTATGTGTTTCATGTCTCGTTCGTGATTTATAGATATTACATTTTGTGCACAATATATGTTTGGTTCTGACTCCCTGCCTGCAAACAAATTGTCCCTTAAATGATCGATCTGGTTATGCACTCTAAGCGCTTATGTAAATACAAAGGAAGAATACTTTTTCTGTAGCCATGAAAAATATCCTTTTCTTACAATTAAGTAATAATCCATACTAAATGTTCACAAATGAACTGATTGATTGATTGCAATATTAATGTAGCTACATAAAGTTAATCTATTTAAATGATTCAAATATTCATAATTAATCATAATGAGTTATGAATAATTATTAATATTTCCCTTAAGAGCTAATTCGCTACATCCTTGACTCCATGCATCCATTATCCAGTTTAATCATCAAGGCCTATGACAAGAAACTTTTCCATCCTGGTCTAGAGAGAGTTTCTCAGAACTTCGGTGCAATTATTGGATAATTAGAGGAAGACAAGCCATTAAAGAACATCAGTGGTCTTGTTTGGAATGTAGGAAGTGGAGAGCTAAGCAATATATCCCCAAAATGTCAGACCTTCCACTTTCCAAGCTTAGAGTGTTTAAACCCCCCTTTTGGTCCACCGGAATGGACTGTTTTGGTCCCTTGCATGTCAAGATTGGTCGGAGAACAGAGAAAAGGTGGGGCATTCTGTTCAAGTGTCAGACCACTCGATGCCTACATCTTGATTTGTTAACCAGATTAGATGTGGACAGCTTTCTAATATCTCTAGGCCGTTTTATATACAGGAGAGGTCAGCCAAATGAGCTTCTTTGTGATCAATGAAGTAATTTCCGTGGAGCTTCAAGAGAGTTGAAGGAAGCTTTCCAGAACCTTACCTCAGAGTTACAAGTCAAACTGGAAAATCAGCAGTTTCAATTCAAGTTTAATCCTCCACAAGCTCCTCATTTTGGGGGATCATGGGAAAGGGAGATCCGTTCTGTTAAGACAGCTCTGCAGGTGGTACTTGGCAACCAGACAGTATCAGAGGAAGTCCTACGGACAGTTCTTACAGTAGTGGAAGGAGTGTTAAATTCGAAACCACTTGTTACACCTCTCTAACATTACAGACCTTGATCCTATTACCCCAAATCTCCTCCTCATGGGGCGGCGAGATTCTTCTCTACCCCAGGGGATTTATGCCAACAAGCTCCTTGACCGTAGATCTTGGCATCATAGTCAGATCCTTGTTGATCAGTTTTGGGCATCCTTTATTCGCAACTATCTACCAGGTCAGCAGCTTCGTCAAAAATGGAATAGAGAAAATCCTAATCTAATTGACTCTGCTGTAGTGTTAGTTATTGACCCACAACCCCCAAGAGCATCATGGCCTATTGGCAGGGTAGTACGCCTTCTACCTAGTCAGGATAAGTGAATTAGAGCAGTTGAAATCGTTATTAATGGGAAAACTTATGTATGTCCTGTTGCTAAGTTGATCCCATTACCCGAAAAGAAGCAATAGCAAATACATGACTGTATTTGGGGGCGGCTGTTGTAAATTTACCGATTTGTATCCTTTTCTCTTCTTTAATTTTCTTTTTACTATGTTTTTCATAAAGTAACTGACATTATGATATAGTGTACTACATTACCCATGATTCCTGACCAAGGTCTATAAATAGACCTCACTTCCTCTTTTTTGTTCTTTTTGTTCCACACTCTAGTGAGGTGTGGGTGTTTGAAAGGACACCCCACAGTAAATTCGTCTGAGTAAAATTTACTCAAATTGAAGAGAATTTTACTCTATACCAGATAACATTTGGTCCCTCTCTAAAAAGAGTATGTTACTCTATTGATAGAGCTGTTTTTCCAGAGTTAATTATGCCCAATTTAGTGATAATATTTTACTCTTTCCTGTGATATTTGACTCTATTTAGTGTTTTTTAAAGGTCCCATTCTTCGCGATTCCATCTTTCAAACTTTAGTTAGTGTGTAATGTTGCTGTTAGAGCATTAATAATACCTGTAAAATTATAAAGCTCAAATTTCAATGCCAAACGAGATATTTTATTGAACAGAAGTTCCCTTTCAAAACCTACAGCGAACGGCTGGTTTGGACTACACCCCTGCACTTCCTGCTTTAATGAGGCAACTAAA